>NW_006282874.1:2247798-2253189 GCF_000327345.1 Myotis davidii
CTCCACTGCTTTGGGGAGCCTGGCTGTGAGGATCGTCTTTGGGAAAATGCCAGCCAGGCTTGATGATAACAAGCAACGACAATCAGAGGAGGTGGTGAGTGTGTGGGGCGGGCGTGTGGTGAGAAGAGGCTTGGAGAGCGAAAGTTCTTGAAGGGATGTGGCACGCTCCACATTCTCTGAGGCTCCTAGGTGTCCAGAAATCCTGGTTGTCAGGGAAACGACCATGGCGTTGGGCTCGAATGTCCTGAATTGGGGTCAGGCGTGGGAGTGGGAAGGGGTGGTGTCCGCCACGCTGAGTGGTGGGGAAGGTGTGTTGCATGAAAGGCTATTTTCCTGCAATCCTCAGAATAATTCTTCAAGATTACAATTATTGTTTGCTTTCGACAAATAAGGAAACGCGACCCAGAGAGGTTAAGTGATTCGTCCAAGTCACACAGCAGAGAGAATTACGCTCTCAGGACAGAGCGGTGGGGGGTGGGGGGCAGAGACCCGGGGGGAGCGAGTGTGTGAAGGGGAAAGTGTGTCTTTGGAGCAGTGCGCTCCATCTCAGGAGAAACACACCCCACATTCTGCCAAAATAACAAGTGTCATTCTGCGGTTCGCTGTGCGAGGCTGAGCTGCAGCCTCTCGCCTGGGCTGTGGTCCTTCTCAGTTTGGACAGGTGAGCCCAATTCAAAGTTCTGGCAAAATCTCTTGTAACTGGTCTTCTCCAGCTAGGAGGATGCTATTCAGGAACACACAATGTGTTCTGAAAAGCAGGCTACTGATAACCCTAAATCCCATGAAACAGACAGACTGGTCTGCATAGTCCAGCACCAGGGCAGCGAGACCGCTTCCTGGAAAGCCTCTAAGTCAGCGACCACCCCACCTAATCCCCCCTCCTGCCAGCCAACATTCTGGCTCAGTCGCCAGTGAGCTGTGTGACTCTGGGCAAGTTACTATGCCTCTCTGAGTGTCACTTTCCTTTTCTTAAAAAGACCAGCCTCCTCATGGGTCTGTACCAAGGTTAAGCCATAGGCAATAAGCAGGAGGTGCTAAATGCTAGAGTGGCAGAGTGGCTACTCATGGCATTCTTCACCCTGGCCCTTGAAGGACACCCAGGTACGCGGGTGGTTCTGGGCAGTCGAGGGAAACAGCTGTGTTCACCGCACTGGGCCCAGCTACATAACTACACACCTTCTCCGTGTCTCTAAGTGCTCGTGTCTATGTGTTCCTCCACCTGACACGGGCAACCAGGCGGACGTGGGTAGGTTTGCATGGCAGCAAGCACATTGGTTTCCTAACACAGACAACATCTCCCCCTCTGCGTGTTGAGAGCCGGCAACATTATTTCCAGGGGGAGTGCGCTGCTTAGAGACTTAGAAATTATTCATTCCAGGAAACCCCAGCCAGCTTCCTGCACTCATAAACGCTGCCGGTTTTCATCTTTCGCTTGACACGCAGCAAGCATTTGCGTCCGCCGGCTGTGAGAGAAGCTGGGGCTGAACAGTCTTAGGAATTTCCACTGCGTCAGGCCAGACCATTTGGTTCTTGTCAGCAACCTGAGGGCCCTGTTAGTACTTTTATCCATCCATCATCCATCCCTCCACTCACCCATCCGTCCCTTCTACTAAGAAATACACACCGAGGCCATACCATGTGACTGTCTTCCTCCCTCTCTCTCCTCCCTAAATGTTCCGAGGCAGTAAGTACACTGAGTCCAAACCACTTCCTCCCAGCTGGGAAGGAGCAGGGGCAGGGGGCGGGGCAGTCATTTGCATATACTGGCTGGGAGCGAAGACTGAAGACACTGCAGAAGGAAAGCCACAGACAGAAACTGTGAGGCCCCAGAGGCTCAGCGGCTCATTCTGTCGTCAAACAGCTTTGCAAAGTCACAGTTCCCTCCCTGGCACCTTCCTGGCGGCTGAGGCGGTGGCCAGAGGAGGACTCAGGGGTGTGGGGCACCAGCGCTCTGTGGTGGGCATACTTACAGGGTGTGTGCAGGCTGCGTGCCCTTGGCAGGTCGCTCGCCCTCTCGGAGCCTTTTCTTGGTAACATGAGGGCATCCAATTGCTATTTTTCAACCGGTGCTTTCTGACCTCCCAGGACTGGGCTGTCGTATCAAGAGGCAGGAGTGCTGGCTCAGCCCCAACCAGCAGTTGCTTTTCTCTATTTTATGTTTGGAGTTTCGGGGGACCTTTCTTAAGGTTTCCAACCAGCAGGTGTGAAATAGCCCGATGAGCGAATCCCAAGGCCTTCTCCACGAGGCTCTGGAGCCTGGGCTCTGAGTCGGGCAGGAGGCGGCGGTGGAGGGTGGGTCCCTGAGCTGGCTGCCTGCTCTCCATCGTCCTGAGCTGCCCAGCAGCCTCCCTGGCAGGACGGGAAAAGGAGAACAGGACAGGGAAAGGCGCAGGTCTGTGGCTGCACCTGCCCAGAGGCGAGCAGGGAGCAATGTGGGTCACGGGGCAGGCGCACCTGCAGAGCGAGGTCAGGATGTGGTGGGGTGCCCCGGAAATCCTGTAAGATCCCTGGCAGGGGAATGACAGATGTGGAGCCCCCATCCCAGCGCCTCCTGTGCCTGGTGCAGAGCCAGACGACAGGCAGCACCGGGTGCATCAGGTCCACAGGGCGGGTAGTGGGTACCATCACGGAGGAGCAGGGAGAGCAGAAGCAACACGTTCACAAGCCCAACTCGTCCCTGTCATAGTGGAGGGCCCTGCGGCCCGAGGAGGGGACGGGGTTTGCTCAATTTGCACGGCAAGGCAGCAGACCACCCCGTCTCCCGAGTACTCGGGCTTTGGTGACATTTCAGCTCTCCCAGCTCACCAAACCCACCTCCACCCTGGACGTACTCTGTCATTTAAGACCCCGAGCAATCCCGCGGGGCATGTGTTCACGCCTCACGTTTATGGGTTTGGAAAACCGAGGCTCAGGGAAGGGCAAGCACTTGACACAGGACACACAGCCAGCGGGGCCGGGCTGGAATCTGAACTCAGCCTGGCCTGCTTAATCCCCCTCTCCCCACTTTTGAGCCTCCCTTATTCTTGCTACATTCTGCTCATGATTGTAAGAGCAATTCATACCCGCGGGAGAGAATCTGGAGATCCCGGAAAGATGTGAAGAATAAACCAATAAAGCCTCTATAAAGCCACTACCCAGAGAAACCTTGGCGGCATCTTGGAAACAGCTTCCTTGAGTATTTTCTACATCGATTCACGGAAGCTTTATGCAACTGGGATGGGAGAAGCGCAGCTAGTTTCTCTTCCACCCCACCCCACCCCCTAGTATTAAGCGTTCTTTAAAATGATGCTATGGCACAGTTCCCACGATCCCCTGCTGCCTTTAAAAAAAAAAAATACCCACACTGGGGATGGAGCCCACAACCCAGGCATGTGCCCTGACCAGGAATCAAACCGTGACCTCCTGGTTCATAGGTCGACACTCAGTGACTGAGCCACGCCGGCCGGCCGGGCTCCCTGCTGCCCTGTGAGGACACAGGCCACCTAAGACCTGCCACGGCGGCTGAGGTCTGAGCGGCCATCACCGGCCTCTCTGGGCCCTGCTGCTCCCATGGCCTGATCCCAGCCCCCGGTGTCCAGCAGGCCCCTGACCTTCAGCAGGCCCCTGGGGGCCTCCGTGCCCTTGTCGCAGTTTCACCCAGAAGTTCACAGTCCCCCCTGAGTTTGCTCTGAGAACCTTTAGAGACCACTTCTGCTGCCTCCTTAGACTAGGCCCAGGGGCAGGAAGGCAGAGCAGACAGAGTCTCAGGGGGACTGAGGGCACAGGCGGGCCAGGCAGACCCGTGGGGACCCAGCCTCCCCTCTCCTCGGTCCCACCACCTGGGACCAGGCACTCCATCATCTCGCCTGTGACGTGGAGTTGTGGGTGACCAGTCTGGCAGTGACAGCGTGCTGAGGCCAGAGCCCGGCCGGGAGGAAGGGCCCATCGCCAGACGGTATGGCTCTGGCTGCCTGGGGGCTGCCGGTCGGTGATGGTGACGGTGAATGGTGAGCGGGTTTTCCCGATCATGGCATAGCTCCCACCTGAGAAGCAGGTCCTGGGAATGGGCTCAGAGCTCTCACGCTTCGTGGAAGAAATTCTAAGGCTGACGGGAGGGCTGAATCCCTGAGCAGATTTCCTTATTCCAGCCATCAGCAGGGTTTCCCACGGTGCCTGGTTCTACTAGAGACCAGCCTGCCTCCCCTGGGCTGGGCTCCTCTGCCCCCCTTTACACACAGGGGTTCAGGCGCCCTTCCATTCCGACAGCGAGGCCCGGCTCTTAGGAGCACAGAGCGGACGCGGCCCGGGAGTTTACAAGATAACCCCGAGCACAGGATGAAAGGCTCCCCGGCGGCTCCCACAGAAACCCAGCGGGGCAGGCGCGTCCCACATTCCTGCCGGCACCTCCCTGCGCGGTGACCTCTCCCTGCCAGCAGTCCCCGCCAGTGGCAGCGGCCACTCCCGGGCCAGGGCTCCCCGTGAGCCTTCTTCCTCCCCGAGGGGACAGCACGGCTGGGGAAAGGGCGGCCTGGGTCCTGAAGTCGGAGAGGTAGGTGTGCCCTCCACCCCCACCCCTGCTCCGCGGGGTCCTGAGCTGACCCCCTGACCTCCACCCGGGAAGGGAAGGTCACGGAGGAACCTCGGCCTCCCGGATGCTGGGAGGTGAAGCGCAATGGCATCTGCTGATTGGCCTCCCCGCCACCGCCCCGAAGGCGGGCGCAGAGCCGCACGCAGGCCCTCCTCCATCCCAAGGAGCAGAAGGACGAGGCTAGTGTTCTGTCTAGTGGGACGGCCTAGAGAGCGAGGGCGTCTTTCCTCTTATTCATGATTTTCAAGAAGCCGCTGAGTCTTGATTGCTGGTTGAATGAAGGGCTCTCTCTTTGGAGAGCATCTCCCCCCCGCCCCCCCCACACACTGTGTAGAGGAGTTAATGGAGGCCCAAGGTCACACGCAGAAGAGAGCAGAGCGTGGTCCAAAGACTAAGGTGCCAAGTCAGAGGCAAGTCCCTGTTCTGGTTCTGGCCCGTGGACGGCACCAAGCGGAGGGCGAGAGAATCGGGAACCGCTGGCACTGACGCTGATGAACTCATTTCTCTCGTGCCCTCTCCTCGCTGTTCCTAGAAGCAATTACGGCTCACACCCTCTCCCACCTCCAGCTCCTGCGTAAAACTGCCACCGATTCAATCAGATGGTGCAGCCATTTCATTAGGGAGACCCGCGCTCCCTCTCGGGGGCACTTCCCACTCTCCTACAATAAACGCCTCTTTCAGCTGCGTTAACTCCTTCCCGGATGATGGGAAGCTGGTGAGCAGACCGCGAAGGGGCTGGGGAAGCCCGCGGGTGTGTTTTCCGCGCCAGTGTGCGCTGCGGTGGGCATGGAGCCCAGCCCGCCCGGCCTGCACGCCCGCCGGCC
>NW_006282874.1:2253280-2258330 GCF_000327345.1 Myotis davidii
GAACCCGGGCGCCGGGGGCCCGCTGCACCCTTCTCACCGCGAGACGCTGGGTATGTTTCTTTGCTTGGAGGGTGCCCAGTTTTCCATCTGAAAAATGTGAGTTTCAAATCTTTTTAAAAAATTTCCTGTACTGGATTCCATGAATTCCGCCCCCCCCCCAAAAAAACACCCAGGAATGTTTGAGAATTAACTAGCTTATGGGGTGGGGGGTGCAGTTAGAATTCAGTGACGCAGGTGACCAAGACTTTTCCTGAGCCGTTTGCTGGAGGCGGGATGTGAAGGGAGGGCATGGAGGACATGGAGCAGGAGGGAAGGGAAGACAGGTGAGGGACAGGCCCTGGGAAGCCTGGGGTGATGGGCACTGGGATAGGGTTAAAGGCACAATCCCTGTCTTAGCCGGTCCTGGACCCCGCGTTCGACTGCAGGACACGGCGGGACATTGTCAGGAGAGTGGGTGACAGTGCCGTGCTCTGCAAGGTGGGGACATGAGAGAGTGAAGGGGAGGCCCACACACAGTTCAGGGTCATCTCTGCATGACTGCCCTGAAGGCACCTCCCCACCCCCTCAGCAGCCGGTCCTGGGAGCTCCCCCCCTCCTCCCCCAGCTGGTCCTGGGAGCTCCCCCTATCCCCCCCCGCCACCCCCCTCCCCAGGCGGTCCTGGGAGCTCCTCCAGCAGCCCAATGGCCTTGGCAATGACAGGTGGGAGGCTGAGGGCCTGGGCTGACTGCTTGGCTCCGGGAAGGCACGGGGAACATACCAGGGATCCTGCCTCTCCTTCCTCCCCACACAATGAGGAAGTGGTGCAGGCCTCCCTGGCCCTCTGAAGGCCGTGCTCTGAGCGTAGAGAGTGTTCTAGAACCTGCAGGTGTGTGCAGAGGAGGGATTTAAGGCCGGGTGGGGCTAGGTTGGCTGGCTTTTGGGCCCTTTCGGACTCCTGAGGCCTTGATCCTGAACTGCGGACAAGGAACAGGATGCAGCACGGTCGTGGCTGGGCTGCACAGGCGGGGACCTGCCCCATCGATTCTCCGCTTTGTCCCCAGGAGACAGGCAAGCTCCGGGGCGGGATCTCTGCGCTTCGGGCAGCGGGAGGACAGTGTTACTCCGCAGTCATCTCAGTCCCTTTCTCACGCCCGCGTAGGAGGGCCCACAGTGTGAACCTCCTACACCATTAGGACAATCGGGAAAGGCACTCGAAACGGCAGTAACTGGCCTGGATTTCCTGCCGGGACATGTTCTCCTGGTGTCACCTGCTTTATCTGCTCATTTCGCAGCCACAACCCAAGGTCATTTTACTATTATTCCCCCATCAGGCAGGAAGGGGCCATCCACATGCCCAAGGTCGCCTAGCTTACGTGTTCTGAGCCAGAACCCGAACCGTATGGAACAAACCGGAGACTTAGCACACGGGGTCTAAATCCCAGGCCCATGGTTCCATGCTGTGTGATCTTAGACAAGTCCCTTACCCTCTCTGAGATTCAGCTTCCTTCACTGAACAATGGGGTTAGGCTGCAGGGACTTTACAATAATAATAATAATGATAATAATAAGAAGAAGAAGAGGAAGAAGAAATACAGTGAGATATTTACCATGAAATCTATGCAACGGAATATTACTCAACCATAAAAAAGAGTGAAATATTGCCTTTGCTACAATATGGATGGACCTAGAGGGTACTATTCTAAGTGAGATAAGTCAGACAGAAAAAGGCAAATAGTGGATGATTTCCCCGGTACGCGGGATCTAGAGAACAAAATGAACAAACAAAACTAAAATGAACTCTTACACACAGAGAACAAACCGATGGTCTCCAGATGGGTGGGGGAGGGAGGAGGTATGAAAACATTCCCCGGTGGGGAAAGTACCGCTTGGGGAACAGAGTCCATCGTAGCACAACGACTGTATATGGTACCAGGGCGATCCCTGCGTAAGCGTTATACATGTGTAACCGCTATGCTGTGCCCCTGAAACTGACATAACAGCGTATGTCAACTGTAACTGAAAAGTAATTTTTTCAAGAGTCCACGTGTGAAGTTTTCCCTGTTTTCCCTTTGCTGGAGCATGAGAGCACGCGGAGAAACGCGCACAGAAGTGGGGGCTGCAGTAGAGGTGCTCTCCCCGGGGCCTTTGGGGGTACAGCAGCCCCTCTGTGCAGCTCTGCCCCGGTGCCCGGGGTCCTGGGCCAGGGCTCAGGAGAGGAGAGGCCCTGAGGCCACGTGACACCCTCAGCCTCTCACACAAACACGCTGCTGCCACCCGGGGTGCCGGGGAGTGGAAACTTTCGCCACCAACAGCATTTGCAGCAACTTCCCTCTCTGTGGTTTTTCTCTGTCATTCCCTTGATAAAAGAACTCGCGCTACGTACGCGTAACCAACATTCACGGATCTCGTCGCCACGTAAAAACAGCCACCTTTCAAGAAGCGAGCTGCCTGGCGCGGGAGGCGCGATGTACCCTAAACTGGGTCACTCTCCCCCCGGCGGGCTGGGCGCGTGGCTGACGCTCCGTGTGTCTCCCCTGTGCCGCAGGCTCCGCGCGTCCTCCGCAGCCCGGGCAGCGAGGGACATGGGGAACAGCATGCGATCCGCCCCGGCGCCGCCCGAGCCCGAGAGGCCTCTGTCCTGCTCAGACGGTAAGTCCAGCTTCCTGGGTGCGATGCTGAACTCTCTCCCGGGGATGCCTGGGGCGAGGACGGGGTGATGGGAGGGTGCGGGTCGTGGTTGAAACAGGACACTGGGTCCCTCGGAGTCCCTTACCCTGTCTCTCTCGCTTTGCTTGTCGTTAATGTTAAATGTTAAAGAGATGGGGTGGGGGCAGCCTGGAGTGGGCCGATTTGCTGGCATCTTCGGGAAGGGCCGGTTCCCTCCCTTTACTCTGCGGGTGGAGAGCACCGAGGTCCACCGAGGGGATAAGAGATGTTTGTGGGTTCAGACGTCCCACCCGGGCTGGTCTGATTCTGACCCAGGCCCTTGCTCACCACACACCCTGCCAGCCCTGCTGTGCTTGGTGGGCATCACGTTGTCATGGGCAAGTGCGTGGTGCCGTAGTGTCGCGCCCTGCCGGGGCTTTCTGGGGGTGACTTTATGGAGTCAGTGCTGGGCCTGGGGATCTTCCTGAGAGCAGAGGGATTCCCCTGTCCTGTCCATAGCATCATCAGGGTCAGGCGCTCTCAGGGGAGGGCACCATGTCACAGGCGAACCGGGGATGACAGAAGCCAGCTTTCCCCAGCGCTGCCTGGTGGGGCCGGGCTCCGAGCGCCACGGCTGAGACTCAGGCCAGCGCCCCTGGGCTCATGGTGCCGGGGCCTCCGGCCGCCGGGCTTTGTTCCCTAGCAGCCAGGGAACAAAGGGAAGGAAAGACAGATGAGGGACGGGCCCTGGGAGAGGGTTAAAGGCACCGTGGTGGGCACAGGGTGCACACTGCCTGGGACCCTGTGTAGAGGAGTTAAGTGCGTTGATGAGGTGCCCGGCCTTGGCACTGCAGGTAATTACCAGTGACCTGCCTCTGCGAGGGACCCTGCCTGGGGGCACACTGTATGCGTCCTCTGTAGTTGGGGAGGGGATGGTCAGGAGGCCAGGCGACCCATCAGCGACCCAGGGTCGGTCACTGGAGACCTCAGGACACTTGCACCTCCCATTTTCCATCTCAGCACTCAGACCTGGCCTCCCGCTGCCCACGGGGCGGCCACACCTGGTTCCCCGTGCCCCCCCTGCATCACGGCACTGGGCAAAGGCCACAGGCACAGGCGCCCACTGGAAGGTCTGCCAAGCCGCAGCCCAACATGAGCGTGGACAGAGCCAGGTCCCTGTCCTGCCTCGGCGTCCTGCTCATCCCATGACTTCCATGGCCCCTTCAAAAGGCAGCCTTCTCGCTTCTTCCACGTTCTACACGGTTCCCTGGCTCCCCAGGCATCCCTGCCCATGGAGACCCTGCTCCCCACTCAGTCAGATGCAGGCCGTTCTGGGGGCCCTCCTTTCTAGCCAGGTGATTGCCCCCCCCACCCCCCAACCTAAGAGGGGAAAAGCAACGTCCCTGGGACAAAGCTGGGACCACGTGACAGGGCGGAGCAGAGTGTGTGCACCGGTCCCAGCAGCGGGCCTCCCTCCCATGCGGAGCTCAGGGCCGGGCAGGCTGCGGCGTCCACTGCTGCTGGGAAAGCCAGGTTCCTCCTCCTGACTTCCTCCCAGGTCACGGCCACTTCCAGAGAACAGCCACTGTCATGCAGAGGCCCCGGCCAGCCCAGGAGGCACCCCCTCCCATCCATCTGTGGTGTCACCTCGCACCCTGGGGCCAAGGGGCCGCACGCTTGAGCAAAGCCCATGAAAACAGGGGCCTCCCAAGACGGGCTCATTTGCCTTCATTTCTGAAATGCAAATCGCCATGAAATCAGTTTCTCTTTTTCCACCGTGTGGGTGGGTGGTCGCCTCCAGAAAGGAGGCGCAGGGGTCTCCCCAGCCCTCCACCCCTGGGTAGAGAATTCCCCAGGTCGCGCCCAGTTTGTAACCCAGGCAACCACATCAAGGGCTAGGGGGTGGCTTTTCCACCCCACACCCCTGAAAAGTCCCCCTGCGAGCGCCCCGGCTTGATTTCCTCTTTTCTCTGACACCTCTGAGGACAGGGCGGGGAAGGGGTGCGTGAGGCTGCACTCATTAGTGCTCGCCCAGATGAAGCCAAGGGCGCGGGCTTTCATGGAACACGCACCTACTCACACTCAGGCTGACTCATTCGGGGAGGCTCGGAGGCCGGAGGGGGCGCGGGGGCTGCCCTGCTGTGAGCCCGAGGGGTGGAGAGTTAAGCACCGAAGACCCCACAGGAGGCCGACCCGTGGGCTTGCAGACAAAGGCGTTTGCTGAGCTTTCAGGAGCTCATGCTTCCCCCAGGCCAGGCTGGCTTTGCCCCTCTGCTTTCTCCTGCCCGAAGCTTCACAGGCCATTCCCGACTCCCCTGGTTCCCAGAGAGAAAGCCACAGGGTCACAGAGGCAGCAGAACTGATGGAAGTCAGGCCGGACTCGGAGGCTGATGACCTCACTGAGCTTCTGGCATTGTCTCACCC
>NW_006282874.1:2258408-2264688 GCF_000327345.1 Myotis davidii
CTGCCTCCCACAGGTGGGATGCAGCTCTCAGAGATCAGAACCCTCCCCCAGCACGGTGCCCAGAGCCTCCCGATGCTTGTAGGGGGCCGTCGCTGCTTATAAACTCTGCTTGGGGTTACTGGTTGCACGAGGCTGTGTGGAATGGCCATTCCCCACAAAAGTTTTCAAAGAGTAGAACTGGGGAGTCGCGACTTGTTTTCAAGTCATGCCACATAGCTCCTCTTCTCCACGATGGTGCCCATGTTTCCGACCCCGCTCTGGGTCCCACACAGGCGGTGCAGACTTGACCAAGGCCCAGGGCACGCGGTGCCCAGGGGATATCGCATGTTGCCACCTTAAGGGAGGACTCAGTCACCTCGCGGAGGTCTTCCCCTGTTCACTGCCCACCTCATGGCCCTGATCTGAAGGGAGCGCTCACAGACCCCTCCTGCGAGGATGGAAACAATGCTAAGCAGTGCATTTACATAGCACCCAGGCTCTGCCCTGGTGGAAAAAGGGGTGGGTGGGGCTCTGGGGGGGAAAAGGGAGGCAGGAAACCTCAGACCCAGCCTGGCACCTCTCAGCGAGGGTCTCCCGCCCACCTGCCACCCGTCCCTAGGAAGACATCAAATGCAGCTCCTGACCCCCCCCTCCTCCCCCCAAGACCTGCTCATCAGAAGCCAGTGATGGTGGGCGGGAGCAACGCACTTAACTGCTTACAAGCCCCTACCCCACACCCCGCCATCACCCCGGCATCTTGCACTCAGAGCTTGCAGAGCACCGAGCTGGCTTTCAGTCCTGCCTGTACCCAAACACGCGACCAGACGTGAGCTACCTCCGTGGGTCTCTATGGGGTTCCCTCTCCTCATTTGTAAGAGGGGAATAGTTAGTTAGTTGTGCTTACAGTGCCCGACACGATTCCGTGTGCTTCACACATATCAAGGCTTCATTCTGAGACGGCCCAGCACATAACCACCATTATCACCTCCGCGTGGAGGAAACCGAAACACAAGAAGGCTCAGCGACAGGCCTGAGGCCACGCAGCTCAGCAGGGGACAGAGGGTGGCCTGAGTCCCCCCCTCACCCCAACATCACAGGCCCCGAGAGGACCAGGACGGGCTGCACGGAGCGGGTGGGTGCTCTCTAGAGTGGGGAAGAGCATGGTCACAGACATGAAAGTGCCCGTGGGAGGGGTGCCCCAGGCAGGAACCTGCATCAGACCTTGGTCAGGATCCACTGCTGGCCTAGAAGATGGGCTGCGGTGGGGCTCAAGCACACCACACCCTTTGTGGTACCACCCGTGGCTGCCACAGAACAAGATCTAGTCCAGTGATGGCAAACCTATGACACGCATGTCAGAGGTGACACGCAAACTCATTTTTTTGGTTGATTTTTCTTTGTTAAATGGCATTTAAATATATAAAATAAATATCAAAAATATACATCTTTGTTTGCAAATATCAAAAAATTTCTATAAGTGACACGGCACCAGAGTTAAGTTAGGGTTTTTCAAAATGCTGACACGCCGAGCTCCAAAGGTTCGCCATCACTGAACTAGTCCATCAGACCCAGGAGTCTGCGCCGCTCGGAATGGGACCAGAGGTTTTCTAGATGAGTTGACATGAAGAAACACATTCTTCAGTCAGTAGCGGGGCAGGTGGTGCTGGGCTGTGACTGAGCTGCTGGAGGAGGCCGAGCGATTCCCTGCTGGAAGTTGCCTGGTTCAAGGCCAGGCACTGAGGCTGTGTGTTCTTAGGGAGTCTCTCCACGCTGCAGTGGCATCTAAGAGCTGTAAGGGCTACTCAGTGCCCATGTGCCCCATTGGACAGATAAACACACCAAGGCTGCAGGGATCCACGGGCACTACCTGTGCTCTGTGGTGACCACCGGGACTGGGTGGACCTTCTGTCAGGCCAGTGTGCCCAGCCCTGTCTGATTGGCTAGTTGTATGTATATGTGTTTCCTGTAAAAGATACGAAGAGCAAGGTCTGCTGTGACCCCTCTGGGGGCCATGAACTCAGGATGTATAAGCAGCCCTGGCTGGTGTAGCTCACTGGATAGAGCCTGCAGACTGAAGGGTCCCAGGTTCAATTTCTAGTCAAGGGCGCATGCCCTTGTAGGGGGCTCCATTCCCTGGAGGGGGCATGCAGGAGGCAGCCAATCCATGATTCTCTCTCGTCATGGATGTTTCTATCTCTCTGCCCCTCTCCCTTCCTCCCTGAAATCAATCTAAATATTTTTGTAAAGAAAGGGTGTCTCAGCAGAAACCGAAACCGCTGGGTTTAGCTCCTTGCCCACCAACCACACCAAGCTGCGGAGCCTCATTTTAATAACTTGTCCCAACCTGTTGAGGACCAAGTGATCCCTCGGGGAACCTGGCAATTACCTGCCAAGGAGAGCCAGTGGCCTGCCATGGCCGTGACCTTAGAAACCGTCCCAATCTCCCCTGGCCATGTTGCTCAACACCCTCACCCCCGCTCGGTCCCTCCCCTTAACATCAGAATACATGTTCCACATAGAGCGTTCCATGTGATGGGCGCCTGGGTCCGCTCGGTGATTATAAAGGAGATCTACTGAAAGGTTTTCAGCATTAAAAAACAAAAGTAATGCTTCTTTAAGGGAGGATGAGGCAATGAGAAGGGGGCCCTGTCCTCTCTGACCAAGTCATCTCTGTGGCCGGCGAGTCCTGCCTGGGTTTCCTTCCTTCTCTGGATTCATTTCCTACTTTTACACGTTTGCGCATGTTGTCCAATCCGACTCGTTTCTGAGCTGGGCTCTCCGCACACATTTGTTCTTTTGAATTTCATCTTCTGTTCTCACCAAGTGGAGTTTGCTTTGGGCACATTAGAATACGTTCACATTTACACAGCCCAGCGGCTTTTGAAAACGTGGGGTGCTCTTGCCTGATGGGGGTTTGGGGT
The DNA here is from genome assembly GCF_000327345.1 of Myotis davidii. Taxonomy (NCBI): domain Eukaryota; kingdom Metazoa; phylum Chordata; class Mammalia; order Chiroptera; family Vespertilionidae; genus Myotis; species Myotis davidii. The sequence goes on from NW_006282874.1 coordinate 2,261,309, forward strand.
TATGGAATGGGACCCCTGTCCTATCGCTGGTATCACATAAAAGTGACCCCAGCTGCCCCTGGCTGAGCAGGCTCCTGGGTCCCCACCCAGTCCGTGAGGCAGTGATGGTACCTGCCAGCTTTGCCCACAAAGAGATGAGTTAAACTCTTCCCGGTCTCCGCGCTCTGGTGGTGGAGGCAAGCCTGAAGGCAGGTCTGGCTGCTTCCCAAGCCCATTCGCGCTTCTGAAAACCCTCCCTGGTTCCTCTCTGCAGGCCTGGCGCAGATTCCGCCACATAATTTGTTTCCTTATCCTACGTCTGCAGTGTTCCCTCCGCCTTCCTCAGCACCCCCTTCTCCAGGACACTCCTTAATCTCGTTTAATTCGAAAGCTAGGCTCTCCATACAGCCGGCGGGGGGAGGGGGGTGGAAGTACCTGACAATACACTTGAACTTCAGGAGCAAAGTTCAATGTCCCAGTTGCACTTATTTCACTGCAGGGCCAGAGCTCAGGGGTGACGTAGGCGGGATCCTGGCATCGGATTGTGTTCGGGACGACCATCCTTTCTTCAGAACTAACCTAACTCCAGCACCTTCTCCAGCGCGTCTTCGGTTTTTCCGATGCTGGTGATAAGGCGCCAGGGGTGGGCCGAGCTCCTGCCAAGGGCCAGGCGAAGGCCAATGCCTTTAGGCCAAGGGCCAGGGAAAGGTTTCCCGGCCGAGGTCTAGCGGGTGAGGAAATTCCACAGGAAGCTCACCTGTGCTCTTGCGCAATTGAAACTCCCGACTCTGAGCCCGCTTTTCCGGCTTTGAGCCCGATGTTTCTATGACGGGGTTTTGCTTTTGTTTTGGTTTCCACTCGGTTTTGCTTTAAGGCGAGGAAGGAGGGTTGCTCTGTCTCCCAGTCTTAATCAGGACTCAGAGGTCAGAACCCGGGCCTCGGGGCCGACACAGGCTCTGTCACCCTCGATCACGGCCACAGATAACCGATGCCACGTCTCCTTGTCACGAGCCCTGACCCCTTTCGGTGACTCCGGTGGCTGTGACTCAGTTTTGGTTCCCATCTGCCACCAGGAGGGGCTTACTCCCTGCAGCTCAGTGTCCCCGAGTAACAGTCTGTTTCAAGGAGCTGTTTCCGCATGATGACGTGCTTCTGACTCATTTCTCAGTTGATAGACAAGTCAAACCCTCCTTCGTCTTTCATACCCATCCCAGTACCTATGCTCTCCGGGGACTTGGTCAGTCCGGGACGTGTGATTTGGACGCTGTAGGACATATGAGCCATCAGGGCAGTGTCTTCAGTCCCGGCGTGGGGATGTCCGGATCCGAGAGAGGGGCCTGTTTGGGCCAGCCAGGCTGCCATGCCCGGTGCTGGATCCTTCAGAGTCATCTTACTTGTATATTCTCTAGAACTGAGCTCCATCGGAGCAGCAAGACTTGGTTTTCTGGGTGCCACCGTGCTTGGCCACGAAGTCACTCAGTGAATCACTGCTGACCAATATGTTACCCCAAATTCTGAGTTCTAATGGCCCGCCAGTAGATGGAGTGATAAATGTCACAGCAAACAATTACTGTATTTGCTGATTTGTCAGGCACCACAATATTACCCTGCTCCTACAATTAAGGCAAATGGCTACAGCCAGTGTGGCTCAGTGGTTGAGCATCAACCTATGATCCAGGAGGTCACAGTTTGATTCCTGGTCAGGGCACATGCCTGGTTTCCAGCTCAATCCCCAGCAGGGGGTGTGCAGGAGGCAGACAATCAATGATTCTCTCTCATCATTGATGTTTCTATCTCCCTCTCCACTTCCCTTCCTTCCTGAAATCAATAAAAGATACATATTGTTAAGAAATGGCTAAGGCTGTGAAACAAGGATTGTGCTTACTGACAAAAAGCAAATCCCTACCTTATCGCCTCATCTCTCATCCACAGTAAGCTGTACTCATGTGAGCCAGACAGCGTGCTTTCCTTCTCAAATGCCTCCACGTACATTCGATGAGGACTTACTTTTTCTCTCCCCCTCCCCCACAGTCTCTATCAAATAGATCCCTAACACAGTGCCTCAGTTTCTCCAAAGAGGAGACACTTTATTGAGTCTCGGGAGTTCATGTTTCCCGATTCTGGTGGGTCCTCAGAACTCAAGTAGCCGAACCTCCAACATTACCACAATGCTATCAATGCAGGACCCTCAAGGCCCGGAGAGGGCCCCCGAGGCAATGGCAGTAAGATGGGGTGATGTGAGAGGCAATGGCAGTAAGACGGGGTGATGGGAGAGCCCTTTTCCTTACAAGGTGTCGCCACGTGCTCTCATCCCATCTCCTAAGGACCCTGAGAGAGGAAGCATTAGCCATGTTAAAGGTGGGAAACTGAGTCTAGCAGGCATGCTGGGACTTGCTTGAGATTCCATGAAGCCGTAGACACGGGGGCAGACCCTGAAGGCGGGCCTTATGACCTCAGATGAGAGCAGCCGGGACCAGGGAGGCTCGAGAATGGGGGTGACCACCTTCTGAAGAGAGGCGCGCCGCCTATGTAAATCACTATTTCACAATGAGTGAGGTGTCTCCAGCTGAAAAGTCCCCAGGAGGGACTCGTCCTGGCACCCGAGCCTCCCGGGGCCTTGTTCTACTCCTTGTAAACAAACAAACAAACAAACAAACAAACAAAAAACCCTTTTCCTGTTTCCCAGGACTGGACAGCGACTTCCTGGCCGTGCTGACCGATTACCCATCTCCTGACATCAGCCCCCCAATATTCCGCCGAGGGGAGAAGCTGCGTGTGATTTCTGAGTGAGTTGGCTTTCAAACCTTTACAACAGCCCCCAAAAAGGGTGAACTCGATTGGGGGGCCGTGGTTAGGCTCCAGCTGTAGCTGTGCAATTCCCTACGGGCCCTGATCCCCTAGTGAAGTGAGCCATTGGCCCACACAGAAGACCTTCATGCTTCACCCCGTCCATGCTGCCGGTGCTCTCAAACCTCCAGTGGCTCTCCATTGCCTCCTGGAGAACAATGTAAACTCCTCGGTGGCTTCTGAGGTCTTTTATAGTATTGGTCTCAGCTCCCCCGACACGGGCGCTGCTGATAACATATGCGAGTGCAGGCCCAGGAAGGAGGACCCAGGGGCTGGGGAAACTTCTGATGAATGGCACACCCAGTGTTGCCTTCTATCCTGTTGTCTCTGCCTGGTTTGAAATAGTCTCCAGAACAGGGATGGGGAACCCTTTTTCTGCTAAGGGCCGTTTGGATATTTATAACGTCATTCGGGGGCCATACAAATTTATCAACTTAAAAAACTGGCCTGCTGTATTTGGTCAAACATTTCATTAACTCCCCCTCATGCCTTGGCAGGGCCCCACCACATGATTTCTCAGGCCTCATATGGCCCGTGGGCTGGACGTTCCCCAT
>NW_006282874.1:2264784-2282190 GCF_000327345.1 Myotis davidii
TCAGTCCCGTGGCCACAGAGAGAGGAAGTGTCCTGGTTCTACCCTGGGGCATAAGTCAGGCACGCCCTTACTTGCAAATAGCCTCCAATTGTGGAACCTCCGTGGGAAGATTTCCTAATTAGCTTGGCGTGGGGGGGTGGGGGGACGTACTGAAAAACTAAATTTTCATATGGAGACATTTGGGTCAACGGCCAGTGAAAGATATTAAAGAACAAGGTCGCCACGTGCCTCGGGTTAAATCCGACGTCTCTGTTCATTCATGCGTTTGTTTGGACAATTAGCTTTGACCCTTCCCTCCCTGCTCTTGTTCCTGCAGCGAAGGGGGCTGGTGGAAAGCCATTTCCCTCAGCACCGGGCGTGAGAACTACATCCCCGGGATCTGTGTGGCCAGAGTTTACCACGGGTGAGTGCACATCGCAGGCTGCGTCCATACAGCACCATGTTCATGCTAGTGACCTGTAGTGAGCATGGAGAAGGGAGGCATTAGGCTTCAGAAGGCAAGGTCCTTTCTGCTCTCAACCCGGTTCCTACAGACGGGCCACCGTGGGGTAGCCCCTATAAGCAGGAAGTGACCACGGCCGAATGGAGCTCCCAAGTTCGTCGATGCAATAAAGATCCTTAAAACACTGAACAGCAGGCGAGGCAGTGACATATGCCGGTTATGAAGCGGGATGTCCCAGAAGAACAATTCGAGCTGTGGCCCTAGCTAACATGGAGTGACTTGGGCGGGTGAATCACTCTGACCCTCAGTACCCTCGTCAGTGAAAGAGAAAGAATACGCCTGTTATGGGGGGTGGATGTGAGGATTCGATGTCAAGGGCTTAACATGGTCTGTGGCCCATACTTTGTATTCACACATGGCTGTTGTGACTGGCTTTTTGTCTTCATTTTTATAAGAGGAAGCTCGTATCAGGACTTGAAGAGTGGATGTTTGTCACAAACACTGAGGCAGTGAACACGCTACACATTGTGCAGAACTGAGGTCAACTATTTGTCTGGGTCTGGCATAAACATAAAATATTTTTAAAATATATTTGTATTGATCTCAGAGAGGAAGGGAGAGGGAGAGAGAGAGAGAAACATCAATAATGAAAGAGAATCATTGATTAGTTGCCTCCTGCATGCCCCATACTGGGGAACGAGCCCGCAACCCAGGCATGTGCCCTTGACCAGAATCGAACCCGGGATCCTTCAGTTTGCAGGCCGACGCTCTATCCACGGAGCCAAATGGGCTAGAGTTGACATAATCATGATCTTAACAACAAGAGCCCCCTGGTGCCCCAGACATAAATAAGTGACATCGCTGCTCCTTATAAATAAATGGCTCCCGAGGACACAACAGCCAGCTGCTGGCACCGCGTCTCCTTCCGGCCGAGTGGCCAGGCTGCCCAGGGGAGGGGCGCGCTCCACAGTTACAACTGCTTTTTCTATTAAGTGAAAGAAGCAAGAACCACATGTAAACCCATAGAGCAATGACACTTATGCTTAAAATCAGCCGACAAAGAGGAGACGGGGAGGAAATGTGAGGAAAGCGAGTGGGGCTTGTTCAGGTGGCGAGAGAACGCACCCTGTCGTTCTTGCTGCCTGGTGCCCATTCATTCATCCACAGATACACACCAAGCTCGACAACCTGGGCACAGAAACGAAACCCAAAAGCAAAACCCAAAAACGAAACCCGAGAAGACAGAGTCCCTGCCCTCCTGGGCGGTGAGGGAGGGGCTTGTAGTTAGATTATAAGGGAGACAGACATTAAAGGAACTACCTACCAAACAGGTGCCTTACCGAGTTTTAGAAAGCTCATGCCTTACATAATACAGTGTGGACACAGCCCAGGTGGCATCTGAGAAACGGGATAAGAAAGATGTTTTAGCCCGGCCAGTGTGGCTCAGTGGTTGAGCACCAACCTATGAACCAGGAAGCCATGGTTCCATTCCCAGTCAGGGCACACGCCCGGGTTGTGGGCTTGATCCCCAGTGTGGGGTGTGCAGGAGGCATCCAATCAATGATTCTCTCTCATCATTGATGTTTCTGTCTCTCCCTCCCCCTTCCTCTCTGAAATCAATAAAAAAAATTTTTTTTTAAAAAAGAAAGATTTTTTTTATGCATCTCTGTCCTCATGACCCAATGGCATACCTGGCATGCGGTAGATACTAAGGAATTTTATTTGAAAGATTAAAGGAAGGAAGGAAGGAAGGAAGGAAGGAAGGAAGGAAGGAAGGAAGGAAGGAAAGAAGGAAAAGTCAATCGCCCTCGTCTTTCTAATCCCAGCAGTTCTATGTGAACTGGCCCTCAATCTTAACTGCTGAGCCCGCCTGGCTCTGGGAGGGTGCGGGCACTCACGCTGTCGTCCCCCACAGCTGGCTGTTCGAAGGGCTGGGCAGAGACAAGGCCGAGGAGCTGCTGCAGCTGCCCGACACGAAGATCGGCTCCTTCATGATCCGGGAGAGCGAGACGAAGAAAGGTGAGCAGCCCCCGACTCACCTTCCCACGCTTGGGTCAGACAAGCAGGTCTGGCTCCTGGCTGACTCATTCATGACCTGCTCACCTTCCCTCCTCCCTGAACACGCCAATCAGTCCGAGGTGGTGAGCTCCCTGCAGCCCAGGCACCCCAGTGAGGCCAGCATCGAAGCCAGGGGCCGAGACACAGGCAGTGGGGGCCTGGCCCCGCACCAGGCCAGGGTGACGCCTGTGGGACAATTTCCCATCAACTGAGAGGAAAGGCCAACGCTGGTGTCAGCAGCACATGGGCAGAGAGCGTGGCCTGTGCTTTCAAGCTCTGAGGCTGGGGCGGGTCACTTCCTTCTCTGAGCTCAGTTTTCTCAGCTGTGAAATGGGAAGAAGCCCCTCCCTGGTGAGGTGGCGGAGTGCCTCCAATGTAATGTTTGTGGTGGTCTCACTACACAGGAGACCCCCGGACTAGCTCCCTCTGTGCCCAGCGATGCAATCAGAAATCTGCAAGAAGCAGGACCCACAGATACACACTGCACATACCCTGATCTGATTTGTATAATTTCCTTCCATCCCACGCACTAAGCAATTCAGGGGGGACGACACAGCAGGGCTCTGCGGGGTTCTGAGCAGGGGTCCCCCGTTCTAGTTCCGGCTGTATGGGTGATGAAGGAGCCACGCCCCCTCTCGAAGCCCAGGACCCCTTACCCATCACATGGGATCAGCGGAGGAAGGTGCTTCTCACAGTGTCAGGGATGTAATGTACACACTGAAGCAAGCAGAGGCCAGACCCCAACCCCTTGGGCCTTCCCAGATAAGAAAGGATGATGATAAGCATTTAAACACAGAAGATACTTGTGGGCTCCCAGCCTGCTCTTGGCACGCCTACTGTCTAAGAGGAGAACACACAGTCTCTCTGCGAGTATTTTTTGAGAGCAATGCGTGTCCCAGTGTCCCCGAGGCAGGGGACCCAGACCCGAGCTCCAGCTGTTGGGGGCGGGCGGGAGAGCCCGGAGGTGCCCACGCTGCTCTAAAAATAAAGCGATTGCCAGGCAGACCTGCAGCTGGCCGGCCGGGTGGGGTGCAGGCCCCGCTCCCCCGGGCATGCAAAGTTCTCACACGCTGACACCTGCCCCCTGGACCGGCTCGCCCTGCCTCAGGCCCCGCTGACATTACCGAAAGGCTGGGTGGGGTCAGAGGGCGGGCCTGGGCTGAGCGAGGGATGCCCCTCCGAAAGCTAGTCTCATTCCAAGCTGCGCACCTCCGGCCGTGTCACCCAGGGGCTCTGAGCCTCAGTTTCCCCAGGCCTTTCTGAGAACTGATGGAGATGTTGTTGGGAGATAGCTGAGCCCAGCCCAGCCCAAGCCGCCAAGACTCGGAAAAACCTAGTGGCCCCCCCTCTCTGCCCCATGACACTTTCACCCCGGGCCCCAGAACACAGCGCAGGCAGGACTCCGACACGTGCCCCGCGTCTAGTTCTCTATCTTCCCACGTGGGCACATCAAGGCTGGGAGCAAGGCCAAGGCTCTGCTCGTCCTAACCATGCGGTGCTGTCACCTTAAGGCTGCTCGAGGGGAAAGGGCACAGTTCCCGTGCTTCTTAGGGAGACCCAGGAAAATGTCTTTGCTGCCCCTCTCCCCAAGTTTCTGAGAACACCACACCCAAGTCAGAGGGCGCTGGGACGGGAACACAGGGGCACAACCCTGAGGCCTCTCTCAGGTGAGGCGCTGGAGGGTACGCGGGACGAACCCAAGGATGCCCCGGGTCCCAGCCTGCAGCTGCAACCCGACTCGAACCCATCATGCAGCCCAAGGACCCCGAACGGGATGTGGAAGCTCCCCTCGTGGGAACGTCACGAAGCAGAGACAGGCCTCTCCAAAATCAATAAAAATGCGTTTTTTAAAGAAAGAGTGAGCCGCGTCCACGCAGATGGGGTTCCCGTGGCTGCTGCTCCCCACACGAAAGTGTGTGTCTGGGTGTCACGGTGGGACAGGCTGCGGAAAGCCCCCGGCCTCAGCGGGGGTGGGCTCGAGCCGGGTGCCCTGGGCTGGGGCCTAGGGATGCCACTGACTGTCCTCCGTGCCTGCAGGCTTCTACTCCCTCTCGGTGCGGCACCGGCAGGTCAAGCACTACCGCATCTTCCGCCTGCCCAACAACTGGTACTACATCTCGCCGCGGCTCACCTTCCAGTGCCTGGAGGACCTGGTCAACCACTACTCCGGTAAGAGCCGCCCGCAGGCCGCGGCCCTGACCCCCTCCTGACCCCCTCCTGACCCCCTCCTTGTTAACTGCCCTGCGCCCCCCGTCTAGGGCAGCGGTTCTCAACCTGTGGGTCGCGACCCCTTTGGCTGTCAAATGACCCTTTCACAGGGGTCACCTAAGACCATCCTGCATATCAGATATTTCCATGACGATTCATCACAGTAGCAACATACAGTTATGAAGTAGCAATGAAAATAATGTTATGGCCGAGGCCGGTTTGGCTCGATGGATAGAGCGTCGGCCTGCGGACTGAAGGGTCCCAGGTTCGATTCCGGTCAAGGGCATGTACCTTGGTTGCGGGCATATCCCCAGTGGGAGATGTGCAGGAGGCGGCTGATCGATGTTTCTCTCTCATCAATGTTTCTGGCTCTCTATCTCTCTCCCTTCCTCTCTGTGAAAAATCAATAAAATATATTTAAAAAAAAAAAAAGAAAAAGAAAATAATGTTATGGTTGGGTCACAACATGAGGAACTGCATTTAAAGGGCCAGAAGGTTGAGAACCACTGGTCTAGGGCGCCCACGGGTCGCTTTGCTCTCTTCCATCCCACCTTCTCTACGTGTCCTTTCCCTGTTCACACGGCCTGTAAGGCTGGGACTGGAACAGGGTGCCCGGCAGTGCCGCCGAGAGAGTAAAAGGCAGCAAATCTCAAGTTCGCCGTCCCTGCCTGTAAACGAAAGACGTCGGTGCCCCTAGTTCACAGCCACGGACGGCTCGCACTTCCTCCAGCCGACCGCGCAGCTGCAGGCCTCGGGCTCTGCTCTGCAATGCCACCCATTTCCCCTTTTCTGCACGCAGGCCCCTCCTGGGCTTCCAGCCAATGGGACCCCTTCTTTTTATTTTTTTTGCTTAAAAAAATGATTTCAGAGAGAGGAAGGGAGAGGGAGAGACAGACAGAAACATCAATGATGAGAGAACCACCATTGGCTGCCTCCTGCATACCCCACACTGGGGATCGAGCCCACAACCTGGGCATGTGCCCTGACCAGGAATCAAACTGTGACCTCCTAGTTCATGGGTCGATGCTCAACCACTGAGCCACACTGGTCAGGACCCCCTCCTCGACGAAGTGTCAGTAGACTCTGCTCCGACACACGCCCGGTGTCCCCAGAACCCCGCTCGCTCTGCCTGTTGGCCGCGTTCACCGTGTTCTGGTCTGCTTCCCCAGGAGCTCTTAGAGACCAAGGCTCGGGCGTCATTCGTTCCCATGGCCTTCCTGGACCCAGGAGGGGGTCGGAATGACCCATACTGACCAGGACAGGGGTCATCCGCCGAGGTGGTGGGAACAGAGTGTGGTTTTGCTGAGGGCGATGGGACAGGAAAGCTAGTGAGACTGACAGGCCTGGAGGGCAGGTCAGGAGTTGGAACTTCACGGAAAAGGCAGAAAGAGTGAAGAGGTGGCTATGTTTCTAAGAGTTGGTGTGGAACCGATGCTCGTAGCCCAGACCTTCTGGGCACGGGGCTGGTTGTGCGACTCTGGGCTCCCTTTCTTCTCTGTGTATTGAAGATGCTGAGTGTTCCCACCCAGGGGGACGCTGGGAGATGCCTGGGGTTGGTGCGCACAAAGTGCTGGGAGAGCGCCTCCTAGCGCATAGCTGCGGCTCTCCCTGCTCCTGGGCCAGAGCGGCCCCTTCTGCCTCCTTCCTGGGCACCATGGGGAGGAAGAGAGGTGCCTTTCACTTTGCTAGTGTCCTCCCCTTCCTGGTTCAGAAGGCCTGACCTGGAAGGACCTGTAGTGTGGGGTCTTGAAGGGCATTTCAAGGAGAAAGCGACCACGGGGCCTGGGTCCTCGCACCTGGCCCATGAGATGTGTAGTCCTGAAGGAGGTATGGCCACACGGAGACACAGGCCCAAGCTCGGGTGCGCGAGGGCTCTGTGAGGACAAAACCCTCGGCCTCCGCGGGACTCGGGTCCCGGTGCACAGAAGGCGGATGGGACCCGCCCGCGGGGGTATTGATCACTCAACACCATCGAACCCTGAGGCGACGCGGCGTCCCAGCCTGCCATGCGGCGGGTGCAAAATAAAAGATAACACAATTATTTCTGTGACACCCGAGAACCTAGCAGCTCGGCTAAAAATGAAAGAGGAAGGGAGTCCTGGAAATGGTGCACTTCTACCGATTATGAGTAAACATCGGTTGTGGTATTGGCTCTTAATAACAATCATACCAGAGGTGCACAGACCAGAAGATTTGCATAGACAAAGGCAAACAGGAGGGGATGCCGCCCCAGCAGGATGCCACAGACAGGGCGCTCCACAGGCTTCCGGCCAGGCTCACCCGGGACCGTGCACCGTCAGGCTCACCCGGGACCGTGCACCAGGCAAAAGTACCCAGGACCGTGTACCGCCAGGCACACCCAGGACCCTGCACTGCCAGGCTCACCCGGGACCATGCACCAGGCAAAAGTACCCAGGACCGTGCACCTCCAGGCTCACCCAGGACCGCGCACCGGCACAGAGCAGGGCCTTCCCCACCACCTCCTGGGCCTGCACCAGGAGGCGGACTGCAGTCTGCTTCACCCCTGTAGTCACTGAAATGAGACTGAAACTCTGAAATGCTCCGGCTCCTAGGGACCCCAAGGTTGAAGCAACGTGGCCAGTTTCTCCGCCCACCCGCCCGCTTCTCCTCGGGACAGCGTTAGCGTGGCTGTGCCGAGGGGTCTACACAGATGTCTCTGTTGCACAGGTTGCTTGTACTTATTTCCCTGGGGCCCTCGGGCAATTCCCTACCATCTCAAAGCCTCAGTTTCTTCATCTATAAAATGGGGAGTTAGTGCCTCTTATAGGATTGTTGCGAGGACCCGGAAATCACCAGTGAAAAGTCTGGCATCTGAAATATTCCATGCCCAGTGGTGACTGAGAGAGCAGAGAGCGTAGGACACAAACGAGGTCTAAATTAGGGCCAGAGAGACAGGCGGTGGGGACAGGGGCCCTTGAGTGTCAAGGTGGAGCTGAGAGGTCTGGAGCCTGAGGGAGCGTTCTAGAGATTTCCACAGACGGGAGGAGGAGAGGAGTGTGTCCAGACCCCAGAGGCAGGAAGGACTTCCCTCTCCTCCATGTCAGGGGCAAGAAGCTGCTCTTAGAACAAGCACCTGGCTCAGAGCCCATGCCACCGGCTGGGTCACATCTCTGTGACCTTGAGCAAGTGACTTGGCCCAGGACCCTCAGTCTCCGTGTTCCGAAAATGGGCCCAACAGTGCTGGCGGCTCAAGAACGTGGCCTCGCTCAGCACTGGGCTCACGGACCTGCTTTTCTCATTGCCAAACTTGCCTCCTCACCCTGCCTGTTAAGCTCTCAAAGGAAAGACAAACTGTGGCCAAGTCCCCGCCTGGGCTGGGTACCGCTGCCGATTTCTTCATGTCCGATTTGGTCCCTCACCCCTAGGCACCCCCTCCAGCCCGTGACAGGTCATCATTTCAGATCCACATGCAGTTAAGCTCCCTCTGAACTCAGGGCCCCATCTCGCGTTTCTCGGCGTGGGACAGCGTGGGTGGGCATTCAAGTTCAAGGTGAAAGGCAGACTGAACGGTGGGATGGGCATCCTTGGCCGCCACCCTCTGAGAGCCTGGGTTTGCTCCTCAGTACAGTTTCCTTTTGTTCTTGGGCAAGGACCCCCCAGGGCTCCACAGACAAGACAGGAGGAGGACACATCCATGGGTGACTTGGCTCCGCCCGGCCCTGCCAGGGGCCAGCAGCACCTGGCACCTCGGCCCCGCCATCGCCCCTGCGACATGACCGGCCGGGTCCTCAACCTGAAGGCGCCCCGCTTTCCTCCATCTCTCAGTGGGCCTGAGCGCAGCCAGGCCCCCCCTCTCTCGCCAGGACAGGGGCTGGGAGGAGGCCTCTGAGGAGGCGCTGCGTCTGAAGGTCCGGGAGGAGGAAGGCTGGGAGCTCAGACAGCTTACACCAGCCGAGGGGACGGACGGGTTTACTCCGCTTTCATTCTCCTTGTGCATGAGTGTCCAGGGTGAGGGGGAGAGGGGTCCCCCCCTTTCCTTTGTCCACTTTCTCTCTTTTGCTTTGAATTTTTGTTTTTCTCCGTCTTCCTTTTCTGTGCCTTTTATCTTTTTTGAGATCTATCTTTACTTCCCTCCCTCTCGCTATCTCCCTCCCTCCCTTCCCTCCCTGTCTTCTTTCATTGTTTCTTTTGTCTTCCTTTCTCCCTACCTGTGTATCCCGCCACCATGCTGCCTTGAATGCTGCTCTGTGAGCTCTGGGGGAGTCAGGGCTGCCCACAGCCTCCTGCACATGGGCCCTCCTGAGGGTGAGGGGGCTGTGCTGATGGTCGCTCAGCCCCACGCCTGCGCTGGCTACAGTGTCTCCGTCACTGACCCCCTGTCTGCTCCATCCTCAGAGGTGGCCGACGGCCTGTGCTGCGTGCTGACCACACCCTGCCTCACCCAGAGCACCGCTGCCCCGGCCGTGAGGGCCTCCGACTCGCCCGTCACCCTGCGCCAGAAGACCCTGGACTGGAGGAAGATGTCCAGGTGAGGGTCAGGGTGTCTGTCTGTGTGAGAGAGCCCCAGTCCTGCGTGTGAGCCTGGCACATGAACACTGTGGCCAGCTACAGCCGGCCCTGCGGGAACCTGATGGTGGGCACACTGAGAGGGCACACTCCATGGAACCCCACTGCCCCCCGGGAGGCAGATCCAGCCTCAGGCTTCACACAGTGGGGGCCACGACCCTAGCGACTCCCTGGCAGGGCCCCGGCCCCCCAGATCTGCAAACATTTCCTGAGCCCCATTCAGTGTGAGCAGAACATTTTCTAGCAGAAAGATACCACCTTCCTTTTCCTAATTGTCAGGATCCCAGAGAGGATCACACAAAGAACTCTTGTATCATTTTATATTCTTTTAAATTCTCTCAGGAAGTTTAAATACACCAGCAAATCCTAAAGTGTCATAGTTTGTTTTTTTAAGGGAAAAGCATTTCCTACTGATCTGCTTTGAGTGTCTGCTATTGCATTTTAGGGGTATGTGTAGTTAGAGATTGATTGGTGGGTTGCCTTATTAACTAAATACTGATCCAGACATCCCATTGGGACAAAAGAAGAAAAAAAAGAATCAGAAGTCAGAGTTGACTGGGAGATAAATAAAACTGCTCTTTCTTGTAAATATCATAAAAATACTCATTAAAAATTACAGTTTACAGAGACATTTTAGCCATTGAAGGAAATGGTGGGTCAGAGAGGTTCAGTGACTAATCTAAGGCCACACAGCCGCAAATATAGGAAGCAGAATTAGAATGATAAGCTAGAGAAATGCTAACAGGGCCTTTTTCCTTCCTCTTATTCTCTCGTCCTCATCCCTCTCTTTTCCCCTCCCTCTGTCCCCTTTGTTCCCACGCACAGGCTGCAGGAGGACCCCGAGGGCGCGGGGAACCCACTGGGCGTGGACGAGTCCCTCTTCAGCTACGGCCTGCGGGAGAGCATCGCCTCCTACCTGTCCCTGGCGGGCGACAGCGGCGCGCCCCTGGACCGCAAGAAGAAGAGCATCTCCCTGCTGTACAGCGGGAGCAAGAGGAAGAGCGCCTTCTTCTCGTCCTCGCCGCCCTACTTCGAGGACTAGCCCAGGGCGGACGGGCAGCCGCACGGGGTGCCCAGCGGGAACAGGCTCTGGACCGTCACCTGGGGTCCAGCCGAGAGGCTCGGTCGCCTGGTCCCCGGGAACCTCACGTCTTCCAGATGCCACGAGAAGCTGCCTGAGCTCACGCACCCACCTCCTCTGTCCACATCGTGACGCAGGGCCCCTCCCTGGCGTCGGGCCAGTCCTGGACGTCACCGGATGTCGACTCGCGACATGATGGCGGGAAAGACAGCCACTCTCTCCCCGGAAAGGGCGCAGGGCCCACCCCCAACAGCCTGCCCTCTGAGCTCACAGAGAGAACGTCTAAGGAGAAACGCCCGGGAAGGAGACCAGCCAACAGCCGTGTCCTGGGCACAGGTCCGGGTTTGCACACTGGTCCCTGCTCGGCACCTTCTCAGCCTCGGACAGAGGCCTCGGCACACACGCACCTCTTCTCGCTGAGCAGCTCAGGGACCCTGATCGCTCACCGTCCTAAGTAGCCCGGAAGCTCTCTCTGCCCCTCGGGTCCCAACGCCGCATGTGCAGCGGTCACACGGCCTCCCCGCCTCTGCAGGGGCGAGGCCCAGGGGAGAGGGGGGCTGCGGGGAGGGGGGTGTGGTGCGGGACGGACTGCGCGAGCTTCCACCACATCCCCTCTGCAGCTTCGCAGCCAGAGTCCCCACAGTAACGCACCCAGACTCCCTCCTGACTGCGAAGAGGCTCCGTGTCCTCCCCTATGAAAGGCATCCAGAAAAAACAAAAGGGACAGCTGAGCCCCAGGCCCCAGCAGGGGTCCATGGTGTGGACAGAGGGGAAGTGTGTAAACGAAGATCGTGACGGTGGGTGTAAGGGCAGACATCGGCGCCTGGCTCTGCGTGGGACAGGGGTCAGGTGGGGTGACCTGGAGCCCAGGTTTCAGCTGGACCTTCAGGGAGAGGGCGTGGCTGGACGGAGGAGGTCAGAATGGCCGGACCTGGATAAGTTCTAGAGCATTCATTTCTCGGTATTTTATTCTACGAAGGGTCTGGCACACATACGAATAAAAGTGCTGGGCTCCAGGAATGAGGGGGTGAGAGGGGCTCAGTTCTGTCTCCATCATTGAAAGAGATTAGAGGGCCACAGCCAAGGCCTCGCGAGGAGAAGCCTGGGCCCCAGCCGCCCACGGCCCCTGCCCCTGCCCCTGCCCCTGCCAGGAGGGGCTGCCGGGAGCCAGGCCTCCTTTCCCTGCTGGGCAGGGGTCAGGGGAGGGGCGGTGCCTGTGTCAGGGTATCTCTCGCTGCCCGATATGAGCATCTGTCTGTCCGCCATGCGCATTCCACACGTCTGAGGTCACTGTGCTCGCCGCACGTGTCGACGCGTTTACAAGTTTTTCTGTATCAGCAGAGCCCAGGCTGTTTATACCCAAAGACATCTGGGGTTTCCCCTGCCCCCAAAAGGCTTCAAAGGGGCCGGCCGAGCCTGGGAAGTGACTGCAGCCGGTGCACGCTGCCGCCGACATAAGGCAGGGCTGCCGCCCGCCAGATGTCTGCACGGGGTCTCATGTGTTCTTTTCCGTTGTGACTCACATGGTTGGACCGTGTGGGGAGGATGCGAGGGATTTCTAAGTGGGAAGCATTACATTTTGCTAAATCATGTATTTATTCCTGATTAAAATAAACCTAATGCGTATTTAACCCCCTGGATGGAGGGAGAGTTTCCTGGGTGAGCTGCGGGGGGGTGGGGGTGGGAGGGCGGTTCGTTCAGAAGCTTCCCTGTGTCCCAAATTCTCAACTCAACGTGCAACTGGACAGAGACGGAGACAAGAAACAGAGGCCGCGCTGGCCGGCCGCTCAGCGTCCGGAGGGCGGCCTCCAGCACACACGATTGTGTGACTTTGATGGTGTCCCCTCACACGTGAGGGTGAGGACAGAAAAACGTCCTGGCCATTGTTACGAAAACCCTGTCTCACCTGGACAACCCCCCGCACCCGCCCCCCCTCCCCCCCATATTACTTGTGGTACCTCGGCCGTTTGTTCTCCCACGAATTTCCTTCTACAGATATCTCTGGGCACCTACCAAATTCCAGGCACTGCTCGGGGCTGGGGCCGTGGCAGGAAAAGCCGAGGCCCTGCTGTCACGGAGCCTGGTGTCACACACACAGACCTCCCCCTGCAGAAAGCACCAGCCTGGGAGGGTCAGGGGAAGACACAGGAGGAAGGCAGCAAGCATCTGAGGCAGGACAGAGGCCTCCGCACTGCTACAGGGGAGAGTTCCCACCACGCGGTCTTCCTGTCTGAGGAGGGGGGAGAGCTGTGAGCCCTGTTGCGGCCGAGCCCTGGATTGGGGGTGACCCTCCAGATGGAGAAGCAGGCCTGCTGATCACAAGCAGTGATGCGAAGACCTGGGGGGAGCCTGGCATTTAAAAAAATATATATTTTTATTGACTTCAGAGAGGAAGGGAGAAGGAGAGAGAGAGGGAGAAACACCAATGATGAGCGCGAATCATGGATCCGTGGCCTCCTGCACGCCCCACACTGAGGATCGAGCCCACAACCCGGGCCTGTGCCCTGACCAGGAATCGAACCGTGACCTCCTGGTTCATAGGTCGATGCTCAACCACCGAGCCAGGCTGGCCGGGCAAGCCTGGCATTTTCTAGGAACAGGGAAACCAGGGAGCCCAGAGCAGGGGCTCAGGTGGGAATGGAGAGGCAACGAGACAGGAAACTTTTGCTCGAGGCCAAGTCATGAGGCCTGGCATTCACGCCGAGGAGTGTGGAATCGGGGCGATGGAAACATCGTCTGGGTCCCAAGCATCACAGCCCAGAGGGCAGGTCCTCCTCGGTCTTCCCTGAGAGCCGGCCAGGGTGTCAGTCACCAAATGCAGGTAGGCAACATGTCACCCCTCTTCCTCCGACCCGGTCCCAGCTGAGGAAATACCCCAGGCCTGCTTCCATCTGCAGGTGCCTCCGCTGGGCATCGAATGGGGGAAACTGAGGTTTCCCGAGTGCTACGGTGTGCAGGGCATCTGCAAACCTACTGATGACAACGTCGTGAGCCCTGGGAGGCAGGATTAGCCATGCCCTGTCTATCTCTGAGGAATACGGGGTACAGGGCTCACCCAAGGCCAGGAGCTACTGCGCTCGTCCCACCCTAAACCTGGCCTCTTTGTCTTACACATTGACATCCCAGGAGTCCCAAGTCCCTGCAGAAGCAGCCTCATCAATGGGAAACACAGGCTTGGGCTGTCGGTTCGAATCCCTACCCAGCTCCTTCTTTGCTGCGTGTTCTTTAGCAGGTCACTAAACATCTCTGAGCCGTGGATGTCTGATCTCTAAATGGCTATTGAAAAAAGACACCCCTTGTGAATGCATGTGAGGAGTCTCTGAGATAATACTGAGAGTTCTCGATGGCCCCAAAGACACCAAACGAATGACCCTGCTGGTAGTTCTCACGGGAGTCTGTCTCGCCTGCTGGGGCAACAGTTATGGCCCCGAGATTTGCAGAAAGACAAGATTTTAATCAGGAACGTGTCGCCAGCTTGCCTTTGTTCCCCAAGCATCTGCCAGTAAGGAACGTGTTGAAGAACTGCTAACAGAGAGAAGTATTTCGGTCCCCTGGATCCCGCACAGCCTCACACCCAAAGGCTGCTGGGAGGAGCTGTAAAAGCCGCTCCCAAACGACGGAAACAGATGGCGGGTTTATTTTTACACGCGCTCCCATTTGTGAGAACAGATTCGCTTCAGAAATTCCCCAAACACCCAAACTCTCCAGAATTTTCAAGAAGTCTGCCTTCTGCGCCTATGAGAAGGTGTTACGGTGTCTTCTGGGTCCCACTGGGTGTCTGGTTTCCGAGGGGGCCTTGGGGAAATACCTTCAGGATCAACTCAGAGTCAGGGGGTCTGTTTTCAGCCCCAGGGATCGAGAGACGTTTGGGCTCAGACCTCCCTCAGCGGGGACACAACCCCTAGGAGGGACAGACTGAAGAAAACCCGCACCAAAGGGGAAGAAACACAAGGGGGAGGGGAGGAGGAAAACGGGCCATCCTGTGGGTCCCCTTCACCCACTCATCCCTGCCCAGATGCTGACTATGCAGCAGGTACTGTAAGACCAGCGGTGCTGGGTGCTCCCTGTGGAGAGCCAGGCACACCGGGCCCCTGTCCCCCCGGGGCCTACAGTCTGGGGAGGGAGACAGACGGGCAGCAGGAGCAGCTGGTGGGAATCCTGATAAATGCTGTGGGGAAGTGCAGGCAGCACAGCCATGGGAAGGGGTCTGACCCGGAGCTGCCGAGTCCGGGAGGGTCCCTGAGGATGAACAGGGCAGCCGGGAGCAGGAGGGCAGGACCAAGTCTCACACAGGACAGGGCCTGCAGGGGCAGGATGGGCCATGGAGTCTGTCCTGAACATGCAGGTGAGGGATGAATTGGCGGTGGCACAGCTTCCTGTGAGGGATGGTGACGATGCTGCCCCAGCCTCAGTGAGGCCCAAACCACGCCACCCCTGCCCTCCTCATGATCAAGGCCCTGGTCCCAGGAAGGCGAGGCAGAGCGGGAGTGGCCCCCGGCCTCAGCATGGCTAGCAGGTCCGTGGCCCTGGCCTCAGTGGTCTCCCGCTTTCCTTAACTGCGTTACTTCATCGTCTCCTCATTGCTTCTCTGCCCCGGGGTTGTCTCTCTGGCTCACCCTCCCCCGCCTCTAAGTGAAGTCTCCTAAAAGGAAGCAATTTCCCACCTGCTCGAAGTGCTTTTTAAAAATATATATATTTATTGATTTCAAAGAAGGAGGGGGAGAATGAGAGATACAAACATCAATGATGGGAAAAAATCATTGATCGACTACCTCGTGCATGCCCCACACTGGGGATCCATCTCAAAACCCGGGCATATGTCCTGACTGAGAATGGAGCCAGGCCGGCCGGGCTCAAAGGTCTTTGAAGGCGCAGCGTGCTCACAGCAGCACTGTGCACAACAGCCAAAGGTGCGCCCTGATGTCCATCGATGGACGACGAACAAAACGTGGTGCGCGCAGTGGAATAGGACTCAGCCTTGGAAAGGGATGAAATCCTGCTAGAGGCTACAGCATGGACCATGGAGGAACCCTGCAGACATGCTAAGTGAGAGAGCCAGACGCCAGAGGGCACATCTTGTGCGGTCCCACCAGTAGCTAGCCAGGCAACATCACAGAGAAGAAGGTGGAGGGGAGCCAGTTTCTATTAGGTACAGAGTTTCTGCTTGGGATGAGAGCTCTGGAAATGATCCACGGTGCTGATTGCATAACCTTGTACATGTGCTTAGTGCCACTGAATTGCACACTTAAAAGTGGTTAAAGAGGTCAACCAGACCCAATCAAAGACGCAAACACACAACACCATTCCATGGCGATGGCTGCCACGTGCTCCGGGCACGCCCAACCCCTATCCCACTGCCCAGGAGGGCCCCATCCCCCTGAGGCACAGCCAACCTACAGATTGAGGAAGAGTCCAGCATCCCCTTGGTGCCTGGACTCTGCCGGCACAGCCCCACACAGTCCCCCTCAGTTTCTTGCAATCCCACGCAGTCCCACACAATCCCACACAATCCCTCAGAACCCCTCAAAGTCCCTCACAGTCCCTCAGAGTCCCTCGCAGTCCCACGCAGTCCCCAGACTTCCTCTCTCCTGAGAAGCATTCTCCACCACCCCCTCCTTCTCCTGCTCTTGGCTGGGGCTTCTCTCTGAGCCGCCTGAAGACCCCCTCTTAAATATCTGCTTTAACTATCTGCTCTCGCCCCACAGCAACCTCCAAGCTTCCTGACGACCAGGGAATGAATTATTCAGCACGGAGTCTCCAGCACCTGGCACCCCACCTGCCAACGGCTGGACACCCAGTACAATTAGAAGCTAATCAATGACAGAATAGTTTTCGGGTCTCATGGTCAACCAGGTTATTACTTCCATCATGATTACTGTCATCATCATCAATATATCATAATCATCATTGTAGCATCACATTATCATCATCATTACTATTATCATCATCATTACTATCACCCCCATCATCATTGTCCTCACCATCATCACTACCATCACCACCACCATCATCATCATCACCATCATCATCAATATATCATAATCATAATTGTAGCATCACATTATCACCATCATTACTATCATCATCATCATCATCATAATCACCACCATCATCACCATCACTTTCACCATCACCACCATCATCACCATCATCACCATCATCACCACCATCATCACCATCACTATCATCATCACCATCATCATCATCCCCTAGCAGGTGCTCAGACCGCCTAGCAGAATCATGAGCTCTGAGTTCTATTCTTTGCCTTCATTCCACAACCAACAGCTCAGTTGGTCAGCCCTTTGGAGCCCCGTGCCCGCCTGTGGCTGCTGGCCCAGCTCCTGCCACTCCTTGAATAGCCATGTGGACAAGCCCCCGGGTCCCCTACTGTCCTCACCCCCAGGTAAGTGAGCATCACTGAGGTGGAAGGGCTTAGCGTCACGCATCACCCAACACTGTCCCACAGTGAAATGCCACCAGAATGGAATCTCTGGGTGGAGGAGGGACGGGACGAGGGCTGCGGAAGAAACCAGACAGCTTCTGGGGATATTCAAAATTCAAACCCAGACAGGATCAGGGAAGCCGCATTGGGAAGCAGACTAGAGTTCTCTTGGTTTGATTTCTCTCCTGTTTGGGGGGGCTGCCAGGTGTCGTTGGCATAGAGTTGGCTAAACTGTACCCTCATCATCACGTGCCTCCACCAGAGGCCTTCTCATCCCTCAGCCCAGCCCTGTGGTGTCTGTGGACAAGGGAGGGAATGCAGAGCTCAGACCAGTAAACCCTAGCGAGGCATTCGCAAGAAGTAGAACACGCCCGTCGGAACTATGAGCACCTGAGATGTGAGTGCCAGCCATCGGGGAGCCCTCAGCACCGGCTCCTGTGTGCATGAGAGACGGCCCTGAGCAGGACACACACCCAGAACACGGATACAGGGACCAAGCAATGGAAGCAGCGGACCTCAGAGCCAGAGAGGACCCTCACCTGACCGCACCTGCAGCCAGGTGGACACCGAGCGCCCACTCACCATCAGCACGGCCCTCCGGAAGAGTCTGGAGCCGCCAGCCCCGGCGGCGAGAAGGTGGATGCTGGC
>NW_006282874.1:2282426-2287366 GCF_000327345.1 Myotis davidii
CCAGGTCAGAGCCGCCGCCTGGTCCAGCAGCCCCCAGTTGCCCCTCACCGCGCCGGCCCCTTCAGAGAGAGGAGAGCCTTTTACCTTTTGTGATTTTGCAGCTGGAACTTCATTACCCTGGTGTCGTCCAGGCCAGGCACCTGGTGCCTCTGGGGGACCTGACTTCTGTCCCCACAGGTCGGGACTTGGTCACCGTGAGGCCGATGGGAAGAGCATGGGCTCTGGCCTCAGAGCCGTCCGACGCCGCTGGGCTCAGGAATCAGCAGTGCCCACCAATGCCAGCAACTCACCAGCGCTCAGGAAGCCGAAGACGCCCACTCGGTAGCCAGCAGTGACCACGATGAGGTGGCCAGTAGCCGCCAGGAAGGAGCCGTCCAGGACGAGGCTCCCGTCGTCGGCCCCGGCCTCCATGTTGTGGAAGAACAGCAGTACGGACGCGTTGGGGGCCTGTGGGATGGGAGATATATCATCAATATATCAATGATCATTATGATATATTGATGATTATGATATATTTTCCCCACTGGAGCCTGGTGAGGGCTCCTCTCCCAAGAAGGTGCCAGATTCTGAACCTGCACAAACTCTCCCCGTCAACTCTGCCCTGTAGACCCACGCAGCCCCATGAGATGGGTGGAAATGTGTCCCCCAGAATTCACATGTTGAAGCCCTCACCCCTAGATCTCAGAAGGTGACTATTTGTAGATGGGTTCTGTAAAGAGGTAATCAGCCAGCCTGGCCGGTGTGGCTCAGTGGCTGAGCATCGACCTATGAACCAGGAGGTCACAGTTTGATTCCTGGTCACAGTGAGGGCACATGCCCGGGTTGCGGGCTTGGTCCACAGTGCTGGGCTAATCAATGATTCTCATCACTGATGTTTCTATCATTCTCTCTCCCTCTCCTTTCCTCTCTGAAATCAATAAAAAGGGGTAATTAGCCAGTGCACCTTCATCCAATATGACTGGTGTCCTTACAAAAAGAGGACATTAGGACACACACATCCACCAAGACAAGACCACATGGACACACAGAGGGGAGATGACCATCTACATGCCAAGGAGAGCGGCCTCCAAGGGAACATACCCTGCCGACACCTTGATCTTGGACTCCAGGTCTTTACAATCATGAGATGATAAATTTCTGTTGTTTAAGCCTCCACATTTGTGGTACTTTTATCAGAGCAACCCAAGCAAACTAATAAACCCCATTTCACAGGTTAGGAAACTGAGGGTCACAAATAAATGAAGACACTTTGCTCACAGTGCAAAGTGAGCACCTGGCCCCAATGGCAGCTGGTGGCGGACTTGGAGCCATGCAGTCACTCAACACCCCAGTTCTGGCCACTAGTTTACTCCCGAAGAATGTTCTGGGTCCTTGGTGAGCCCTTTCCACGCGGCCATGCTAACTGGAACCCCATCTTGGTGATGCAGAGCTTAACTCAGACAGCCAGGCACTGTGTGCCCAGGATTTTATTCATTCAGTCCTCACCCAGCTCTGTGAGGTGGCATGTCATTATTATTCCCATTTTACAGATAGGGCAGTAGAGGCTTGGAGGTGTTAGGTGGCTTGTCTAAGGTTACACAGCAGCTACAAGGCAGCAGAACTGGGCTTTGAACTTAAGCTGACCCTTTTATATGAGCCTACAATGCTTCACCTTGGGGGTCTGACACCCCACCCCAGGCCAGGAGATAGGCCAGGCTGCGGGGGGCCCATGCCATCCAGGTCTTGCCTCCCTCTGCTGTGATTCCTCACTCCCTGTGCCACGGGCTCCGACATGCAGATGGCCTCCTCACCGCCAGCAAGCCCTGTTTGGTGGCCTTGTTACAGAGTTCACTCAGACCAGCCGGCTGCCATCACACCTCCAAAGTGCAGCTGGCTCCCATGGCTAGTGGGCTAGGGAACCAGGAAGTGGTGACATGGTCACATGTGCCAGGAGATGAGTCAACACGGGCCACCAGGAACTCATGTTTCCCAAAGTTCCTCAGTTCCTTTTTTTCTCGCATGCTCTGGCCTTTGCTCCAAAATAGGAAGCTCCAAGACTGAACCCCAGGTTCAGAGCCAGCACTCAGGCGAACGCGGGCTTCCAACCGAGGCATAACCAGAGTCAGGGTCAGAGCCGCGCTCCCCCTCCAGCGCGGCCTGAGACCCGCGTTTCCACGGACGGCTCCGAAGAGATGGCCGAGGGGTCCCTCCAGAGGTCCTCCCGAGAGAGGTCATTTCCTCGTGGGCACACTAACTTGGATGTGGGTTCTCCTTCCCCATCCTGTGCCCCCTCAACCCTTCATCTCTGGCCCTGCCCCACCTGTGTGGCTCACACCCTCGCTCCTTCACGGCCTGCTGGGAGGGCACCACTTGGCCACCACCTCACACCCCCTGTCACTTGCCGCTTCCTCCTGTGCTGTATTTTGCTTCCATATTTATTTGTCGTTCAGTTGCTGTTTAATATTTCTTTGCTTATTTATTTCTGCCCCTTCCCACTAAAGTATAGGGTGTCCCAAAATTCATGCAAGGTTTGCAATTCAATTCAATTGCAAATCTTGCGTGAATTTTGGGATACTCTATATAAACCCCTCCCCAAGCAGCTGCTGGGTCTTGTTCATAGCTGTGTCTCCTCCAGGAGCGTCCCCGCCCGTCACGGGCCCCATGTGAATAGTTCCAGAGCACGGCGCGGGGTAAGCGCACACTGTCCCGTGTGCACGGGGCGAGAGGATGTGGCGAGGAGCAGGTGCAGCCGTGTAGGAGCCGGGAGGACCCTGAGCTCGCTCTCAGCCATCAGGCCCAGCGAGGACGGCGCTGGGGGCATAACCCGAGTGGAGATGAGGGGACAGTGCTGGAAGCTGTGGGGACGGGGGGTTGCCAAAGGGCAGCTTTCAGGGCAAACCCAGCAACGGCTCAGACTCACCACGTTCTGAGGGACAAACACGTTGAGATACAAGCAGTCCTCGCTGACCCCGGACGGGGTGGGCGTCCTGACCCCTGGCTGCCAGCAGCGGGCCCTGCAGATACAGACGGTCTGACTCCCAGGAGAATCAACCGTGGGGACTTGCCCATGTCCCTTCCAGCCCAACACCAGTGGCCAGCGCCCTCTGCCCGCCAGCTCTGCAGCATTTCGGCAGCAATCAGGTCACCGGACCACTGCATGGAGCCGAGCATGGCGGCCCTCCATCCCCAAATGGACTTCATAGGAGCAAGGCCATGTACAGTGGCTGATGTTGGGGAGGGGTTACCTGTTAGAGAACCTAACACCACCTTATCTACACCCCCCCAGCCCCACGCACCACTCAGGCCCACAGGCACCATCCTGCCATCAGTCTGACGCTGATGGATTAGAAGACAGAGTGCTATTGCGCTCAACCCTTACCGCGGCTTGGTGGCAGCCCAGGACCCGGTCCAGTTGGAGGGCTCCGGTGCCCGGAAGCGGCCCTCTGCCAGGGGCGGGGCAGCATAGGGCACTCCCAGGAACTGGTCCACTTGCTTCCACGAAGTGCCCACCTGGATGGCCTGGGACCTGCCCAGCAGCTGGCCGTGGGGGGCGATCGTCACAGAAGGTGCAGACGTCCCAAAGCCGAGCAGAGGGGTGTCTGTGGGCATGGGGAGTGGGGCGGAGGGGGAGAGAGCAGTGGGTACTCTATTCACGGGAATATTCGGACATGCTTGAGAAACAAACGCTGCTTTTTGCGCTTTAAAAATGTCGGTAACTCCTTCAGACCCCACGAGCTTACACGGAGGGAGGTCTGTGCTCAGGTGAGTAAGAGAAATAAGAGCAAAGACAGCTGGTCTTTCCGAGGCGCTTAGCAGGCAGAGCGCAGCTCTAACCCTTCTCTCCCGGGGTCATCACAAGAGGCTAACGTGCCCACAGCCCCTCACTCAGCTCCCTGGGCCAGGCGTGCACTGCAATTCAAAACTGCCAGCCTCTTTAAAGAACCAAAGGACGCAGTCAAGCAATGGGCAGTCTCCCTAGCGGGGTCTGGAGCAGAGCCCGTCCTCAAACATAAGTATTTCTGCGGTAAAAAGCAGGGATGGCTCCTACTAAGAGCAATGAATAAAGAATGTCATTTCTTCAGTCACAAAATCCAGCTCAGATTTTGCCACCGAATGAGTTTGCTGCAAACTTACAAAAAATGTGTGTTCTAACTTGTAGAACTTTCAGATTTCAGAACTGCAGCCAAGGACCGGGGGCCATGTGTGCATTTCAGTGGTGAGGGAACAGGTGTAGGACCCCGGGGTGGGTGCCTGCCTGGGCTTCAAGCTGATGTGGGCTTCAAGGCCTTTCTGAACCCCAACTCTGACCACACTCCATTCACACAGGGCCAAGGGCCAGGTCAGGGCTCCTCTCAGCCCAGCAAGGCCCCCCTCCCACTGTGCATGCCTGAACCCCACCTGGTCTATTAGGTCAAGGCCGTGCCGCCTGCCAGCCGAGCTCTGCGCTCCAAGTAATGCTAATCACCAGACACTGATCAGCCTCTCCAGAGCCCTATCTCATCTCCTCCACTCATGGTCTTCCGTTCACTTATTGATTCAATCAACTGCCAAATGCCATTTCCAGGGACTTGAGACAGGCCTTCTGTGTCTGATTCCCCACAGGGCTTAGGGCCGGGCACAAAACAACGGACAGACACTGGTGAGGAGATCCTCTCTCTGTGTGAGTGTGAGTGTGTGTGTGTGTGTGTGTGTGTGTACAGATTATTGTTTCCGTCAGGTGTGTTTGCTTTGCTCAGCTTCACTGTGAGCTGATGGAGAGAGAAAGCTTTGCTCTTTCCCCTGCAGCTCCTTCTATTTATAATTTAGATGTGATGGTTGCTAGGAGCCTGGGCAGGAGACAGACAGGTCTGTCTATTCCTCAAAAGCTGGCTAAAGGCAGTGGTTCCCCAGAAAGGGGTGTTGCCTCCCAGGGGACATGTGACAGAAGGCTTCTGGCGGCCAGTAGGGTAGAAGCCAGGGAC
>NW_006282874.1:2287425-2300460 GCF_000327345.1 Myotis davidii
CTGAACATCTTACTACAGATGAGCTTAGGGTTACCCAGGGCCCAGGTGGCAGGGTGCTGGGGCTGAGAAACCCTGGGATGCTGTGTGCTCATGACTCCAGGCACTGATGGTAGCATGGTGGTCAGCAAGGTGAGGAGGAACCATGGGTGGGCTGGGGCTCCAGCAGGCCTGGGTTTTATGTTACAGACCAGCTACTTTGGAAAACGCCATAATTTTTGGGACCCTCAACTTCCCACCTGATAAACAGAAAGAATAGCAGTCCCAACACCACAAAGGTGTTAGGAATTAGTGACACCAGCATGTAATGGCCCAAGCCCAGGGCCCGGCAAATGGCAGCTCAACACATGAATGAGTGAATGAATGAATGAATGAATGAGAGATAGGGGAGGAGGAACGGGAGGAAGGAGGGAAACCGACTGAGACCTCCTCTGCTGCGAAGACACTGGAGTGAGAGGTGGTGCTCAGGGTGGAAGGAAATCGTTGCTGCTTTTAATCTGGCCGCCATGGCAAGCCCAGCCTGACCTCACCCCACTGCGCCTTCTCCCAGCATTTCCTGTCTCCCTTGTCAATCACAGGGCCTTGGCACGCACACAAGGCTGTGGGCACTAAAGTGGCAGAGCCTTCGAGGCCGGTTCCTTCCCTCTGCAGGAAACAGCCACATTTCACGAACGTGGCATCATCCGAAGGGGGAGCAAAGACAAGAAAGACCAAGGCGAAGAATTTCCAGGGAATGTGAGGCGGCTTTCCCACGGGCAGTGGAATTCCACCCTCCCTCTCAGAAGCGGCCCGAGAGCTCAGGCTGAATGAGGGCCAACATGGGGGAGGTATTGGATGTGCTACTGCCTTCTGAACGCTTTTGCAGAAACGGTGGATTCCTTCCAGCATACCCACGTATGTAGGCCATGCAGCTCTTCCTTCACTACTTGGGTGAAGAAAATTACTGCAGCTCTACAGGTGCCTCAGGTACACACTGACCATGCCTGTCAGAGCGTGTGGGCATCCTCTCCCGCCGGAGGGAGAATGTCGCATGGAATTGGAGCCCCACGCCATGTCAGTGGTGCTGGGGTGAACAGGGACAGAACCTGATTGATTTCACAGAGCCCAGACTTGGAGTCAAGGCATTTTGCAGAAGGACTGCCACGCAGATTAGCTACAATGTGGGCACGGTGTACTATTGAAATCCAACCTGACTAAGTCATAGAAATGTCCAGACAGAGGACAGACTGGAGATTGAGGGCCTGGGACCTCAGTATCCCCGGGCCTGGGGGGCCCTCTCCTTGGCTGAAGGCTGAGGAGGAGGAGGGGAGGGGAATCATCACTGGGTCAAGACAGTCCTGAAGAACGATCCATGTTCTAGGATGGGGTGGGGCCAAATCCAACCGCTACCAGTTTTATGAATAAAGCTTTATTGGCACACAGCCACGCCCATGGAATTCCCGATTGTATTGCCTGTGGCTGCTTGCCTGCTACAGTGGCAGAGATGAGTAATTGTAAGAGAGACAATAAATACGGTGGCTGACGCCCCGCCATGTGGCTCAGTGGTTGAGCATCCACCTATGAACCAGGAAGTCCCTGTTCGATTCCCGATCAGGGCACAGGCCCAGGTGGCGGGCTCAACCCCCAGTGCGGGGTGTGCAGGAGGCAGCAGGTCAATGACTCTTTCTTTCATCACTGATGTTTCTCTCTCTCCCTCCCCCTCTCTGAAATCAATAAAAATATATCACAAAAAATACGGTGGCTGTAGAGCCGACAATATGCATTATCTGGCCGTTAGCAGAAGTGGGTTGAGCTCGGCCCTTGAAGATGAGATGGCAGACATAGCCAACATCCCTAAAAAGTTATTCATTTCATCCAAGAAGCATGTCTAACTGGGTAGGTGTGCCCCCTGGATGCCCAGCCCGGGTGTCCAATTACACAGCTCTTCCCAACTTCACTTAGTGACGGATTTGTTTACATGTTGCTGTCCCCCTGCCTGCTTCACCCCTGTGTCCCCGGCACCTAGCAGTGTCTGACACATAACGGCACCGTGTTGATTGCTTTTAAACTGAACGGAGCCGGGAGCCGCTGCCCTTTCTCAGGTGACTGTGAGGCGGTCCGTAGGCGGCGTGGTTTGCGGGAGAGACTGCATCTAGAGACCGGAGACCGGCTCCGCGTCCTGTTCTGCTGCCCCTCTCTGTGACATCAGAGGAGTGACTTACCGTGTCTGGGCCAGAGTGTCCTGACCTCTAAGGTGGGACGAAACCCTTATCTCACCACCTGCCAGGGTTGGTGTGAGGACCCAGTGAGATGGGGCCCGTGAGAGGCCTTCCTGAACTACAAAGCAGTAACACAAGGCGGCCCATCTGACTATTTTACTAAGAAACTCAAAGGCCAATGGCTTCTGTAGCTCAAAGGGATGAGTTGAGCAAGGATGGTGCAGAGTAGACCTATGTTAGAAGGGGGTTCCACCTTCCTCAGTCCATCCCGGGTGAGAGCCACCTAGCCCAGGACAACCTTTTTATAAGAGTCTCAAAGTCACTGCCCGCAAGTGACCATGTGCTGGACAGTCCCCCTCAGCCATACCAGGCTCCCAGGAACGGCCGCACAGGCACAGGCCCGGACTTACTCAGCTTCCGGTAGATGTGGGTGGGCTCTTCCCGCAGCAGAAGCTGGCAGTGCTGGGCCTGCAGGCTGTGTGTGCAGAGCTGGGTGTCAGGGTAGAACACACACCTCAGAGCACCAGGGCGGCTCTGCAGAGTGGTGACCTGGCAGGCTTGGTGACGGGAACACTCTGAGGAGTAGAGGGAGAAGGGTGAGGCTTGGGCCTCAGGGATGCCATGCAATCATGTCCCCATGCATTCTTCCATCCCTGCATCTGTGCAACCATTCATCCATGCATCCATCCATCCTGTATCCATTTAACTGTGCCTCCATCCTTCCTGTTCCCATCCGCTCTGCATCCATCTACCCATGCATCTGTCCATAGATACATTCATTCATCCATCCATCCCGCACCAATGCAGCCACTCACCCATGCATAAATGCATTCATCCATCCAAAACACATTCATTCATCCATCTATCCATGCATAAATTCATTCATCCATTCATCTACCCATAAATACATCCATCCATCCATCCATCCATTAATCTATCCATGCATGATTGTACCCATATATCCATTAACCCATCTATCCATGCATTTCGTCCACCCATCCATGCTGCAGGGGGCGGGAATGAAATGCTGGTGTGGGGGAACCCAACTCTCCCATCCATCTACCTTCCTCCCAACAGTCAGCTTTCGGGTTATTTATTCACAAACGTGCTCTTGTCAGTCACCTATTTAAGATATTCCCTGGCTCTTCACTGGCCTCAGGATGAAATTTTACCAAATAAGGTTCTCTATACCCCAACCTCTGCCTCCTTCTTCAGCCCCGCCTGCCTCACCCTCCCCACCACCCCGCCATGTTCCACTCGGGGTTCTGTCACCTCCCAGGTGTGCCGCTTCCCACAGCAGACACTTCCCATTATGCCGGGCATTTCGGTCCTAAGGACAGCTCTGAAGAGAGGGCTGTGTTGTTCGTTTGGGCAGCTGTGCGCGGCCTAAGGCCTATTTATACCAGGTCTCCAGGCCGAGGCGCCCCCCGGAGTTGTGCAGTGAGCAACCTGCACCTCTGTGCATGCAGCCCTGTCTGTAAGATGTGCACATCACCAGCCAACCTTGTGGGCAGAGGAGGCTCATGGACTTTCAGAACTGGAGGAGTGTGAGCATTACCTAATCGCAGGCTCTTAAAGGAGCTAATCTCTACAGAACACGCCTATAGAATGGTCACCTTGCTTATACCTCTGATGCCAGGGGCAGAAATAGAATGGTGGGGGCCAGCTAGAACTGTAAGGAATGTTACTCCTGCTCCGTTCACCATGACTGTCTCCTTCTGATTACAGAAGGCGCATCCTAACCTGGCTGGGAGTTACACACACAGGACGTGGGCGCTCACCCGGAAGGGCGGCCCACCCTCCCCATCGGGAGCTGCCTGTGATCATAGACAGATTAACAACCTTGTTGCAGAAACCAGAGCTCCAGCCCTTTGAGGACCCCCAGGCCTCTGCTTACCTGTTAACTGCCCATTGGGCACGCCCTTTGACTACTTCCCCATGTAACCTTTGTCCTTCTACGCAATATAAGCAGCAGACTTGCGGGGGTGCAGAGCAGATTTCTGTGGATGGCCTGCTGCTCTCCCACGCTGCCGGCAGGACTAGAATAAACGCTCATGTGTGATGCAACCCTGTCTCTGCTGAATTGGCTCAAGTAGTGACAGGCAGCCGGACCCACTGATGGCCCGGTTACACCTCTCCATGAGGTGCGCACTGTGGACAGTTTGTCCGTCAGAGAGGCCTTTACATTGCACTGAAAACTGTCTCTTGGAACTTGAGTTTTAAGCATAGTCTTAGTTTTGCCCCATGAGCTTGGCTAGAATAAGTATGTCTCCTCCTCAGCACGATGGCCCCCGCTCTCCTCAGGATAGCTGTCACAGCTTCCGCTCGCCTCCTCTGCCCCAGACTGGCCCCTAGGTCATCTCTCTGGTCCTCCTCCAGCCTGCTCAATGCCACTCACGTTCTGTGTGGCATATCCCACGGCGACCTTGACCGTGGCTGCCTGCAGAGGAACGAGCACCCTGCAGAGGGGAGCCCACCCAGGTCTTCCCTCCCGGTCAGTCCCTCCCTGCCAGCACCCCGTGGTATCCTGGGCCTCCTATATATTTCTGAGGTCAGAACCTTGAGCAGCACTTGTGTGAAGCCCTGTCCCAATCAACCCCACTAATGTGGGGGGGACTCCCCTTACCCAACAAACAGAGGTCTCGGGTAGCAGAGAAGTCGCCGGCGGCAGCTGTGCTGATGTGGGCGACATCGAAGCTCCTGATGGACGGGTCCACCACTGCTGCGGAGAGGCCCAGGGTCTGCCACGCATCCAGAGCCACTAGGAGAGAAAGCAGGGGTGTCGGCCACACAGTTTCACCTGGGCATGAAGAGAGCAGAGTGCCACCTGGCGTCCCCAAAGGGCAGCCCCCGGGCCCCCCTTCTCAGTCTTTGTTGCAGTGTGATCCCTTCCTTTACCCACCTCTCCATTCTACAACCACTTACGAAAAGTTGTTCTAACATATTTTTATTGATGTCTGAGAGGAAGGGAGAGGGAGGGAGAGAGAGAGAAACATCAATGATGAGAGAGAATCATGGACTGGCTGCCTCCTGCATGCTCCACACTGGAGATCGAGCCTGCACCTGGACATGTGCCTCAACAGGGAATTGAACTATGACCTCCTGGTTCATAGGTCAACACTCAGCCACTGAGCCATGCTGGCCAGGCTCACTTATTGAAAGTTTTTATGGGCCAAGTTCTGTGCTCAGGCCTAGGAATGCAAAGGTAAAAACCAACAACAACACATACACACACTAACAAGACAGCATGGCTGTTTCTTTAAAGCAGGTCACAGTAGAATGGGGGAGGAGTCGAGAAGACAAAACCAGCACCATCGTGCTGTGATAGAACGCAGTAATTAGCATGACGCCAGGTAACAAAGATAACCACAGCCTATGTGGCACTGTGGGGAGGTCTACACCTACACGGTACCCCTCAACCCTCCCTCAGGCCTCGGAGGGAGGGAGAGAAGACTGTCCCGCCCATAGTGGACACCCTGGGTGCTGCCCAAGACGCCTTTGGCGGGGGACCTAGGCTCTCCTTTCCCCAACTGTTGGGAAGTTGGTGGCTAGGGCTCCCAGTTGACCCTCCCCAGGAAGTGCCTTTGGTCCGAGAAGCTGCCTCCCCTCCCAGGATCAGCCTGTGTCCAAAAACAGTCCCTGTGGGAACACAACGCCCAGCCCCCTTGCCTCCGGGCGGGGCAGCCCCCAGGGCCAGGCCAGCCGGGCGGCAGGGCTCACTTGGGGCGTCTGCAGCACCAGGGGCCCGTCTCTGTGGACTTGGCCCTGGCTGCCCTGCGAGAGACGCTGCGCTTTTCAAGCATCCTTCGCCCGTTGCTATTTTCACGGTCAGGACATGTGGCATTTCTGCAACATGACCAGACTGAGCTGCCTATTTTTAGGTGACGCGTGCACTGCAATTTCAGAGGACAGTGATGATGGGGCTCGAGGACCCAACGTGCCAATTATGGTCTTAAAACAGAGGCCTGGGCCTCACTCCGCGTTCAGATTGATGTCTGGGGAGAGTGCGGTAACTGAGGGGTGAATTTCACCTCCCAAGTGGGAGCCAGCTCAGCGGGCGCCATCCCAGGGCCTGGAGCCAGTCTCTGCCACCCCCTCCCCCACCCTCAGCCTCCTACCGGCAGGAACCCCCGGGGATGAGTGATTGCTGTCACCCGGAATCCAACATCTGGGGTCTGGGCATCTCACAACCACTCAGAACAGTTTCTTCATGAATGCAAACAAACGGTGAGACGATGGAGCCGCGCATCTTGGTAGCATTTCACAAGCTTACTGTTTGCCAAGAGCCCAGCAACACCATTGCATGTGGCATCCT
Source organism: Myotis davidii (assembly GCF_000327345.1). Lineage (NCBI taxonomy): Eukaryota > Metazoa > Chordata > Mammalia > Chiroptera > Vespertilionidae > Myotis > Myotis davidii. The sequence continues at coordinate 2,293,936 of NW_006282874.1, forward strand.
CTCTCACCCGTGCTGCGGGCACAGCCACTGTGCGCAGCTTATACATGAGGAAACCGACCCAGGGCCACTCTGAGGACCTGGCTGATGCGTGGCGATGCCAGGGCTTGTGCCCAACTTCTCTGGGTTTAAAAACCAGGCTTTACAATGCGAGATCTTCTCTCTGGTGAATGAGGTAGCGGCAGCTTTGGGGTTCACCCCAAGGGTGCACCTGCCCAAAAGCAGGATCTGTGGTTTGTTCATCAGCTTTAGACACATTTTATAAATTGCGATGCCAGCATCACTTTTTTTTTTAAGTCTCCTCTTGAATTGGAAATGTGTATTTCTTATACACTCAGTACTTCTATGGACATGACTTCTGTTTGGTGGCACTACTCTTTTTCATTCATATTGTTATTTCTGCTTCTGTTCACACACACTGCTTACGCTGTAGTCACTTTATAATAGAATGACTTTGAGGAACAAGTCTTCCCATATTATTTTTCTTTTTTTACTTATTAAAAAAATGTTTTTATTGATTTCAGAGAGAGGAAGGGAGAGAGAGAAACATTGATCAGCTGCCTCCTGCATGCCCCCTACTGGAGTCCACAACCTGGGCAAGTGCCCAGACCGAGAATCGAACCCTGACCTTCTGGTTCCTGGGTCAACGCTCAACCCCTGAGTCACGCCGGCCCTGGGCACACATTCTTTTTTTTTCCAAAATATCTCTTGGTTATTTTTGGCTATTTATTTATCAGATGACATTCAATCCCACTCTTGTCGAGTTTCAAGAATGCTCCTTTGGGACATGAATTGGAAGCATTAATATGAGAAAGAATGTAAAAATCTGTGTGTTTAATTTCTATGTCATTAAGAATAGAATGGGCCGTAACCGGTTTGGCTCAGTGGTTAGAGCGTCAGCCTGCAGACTGAAGGGTCCCGGGTTCGATTCTGGTCAAGGGCATATACCTTGGTTGTGGGCACATCCCCAGTGGGAGGTGTGCAGGAGGCAGCTGATTGATGTTTCTCTCTCATCGATGTTTCTGACTATCTCTCTCCCTTCCTCTCTGTAAAAAATCAATAAAATGTATTTTAAAAAAAAAGAATGGAATGGGATTTTTTTCATTATATTTCTAACAGCTATCGCTGACCTGAAGGAAGCCTTATTGCTGTGTATTTCTTGTCTAACAAGACCCTGAACGCAGTCCAGTGTAGCTCACACAATAGCCACTCGGGCTCTTCTCTCTGTGGCTACTTTGAAAATAGGCTCAAACTAGATCCCAGATTCAGTGAGGACACACCGTCCAGGCCCTGTGGTTGGTCACTGGCCCTGAGCCTGTCAGAAAGGAGACGTGCTTAGTTAAACAGCAGGTTCCCTGGGTGCATGCCAGCTCCTCCAATGAATAGCTCTGTGACTTGGGGCAAAACACTCTTCCTCTCTGGGCCTCAGTTTCCTCATCTGTAAAATGGGGATGTCACCAGATGCTCTCTCTAGGTGATCAGGGATAAATGAGTTGCTGTGCGGGGGTGGGAGAACTTGCTGAATACGGGCCCTCGTGTAGTCTCTGGGCCAAGCTGCTGGGTTCCTGCTGCATTTGAGTCACTATCTTTTCCAAGCTTTGGAGGTCTGAGCCTGACTTACGTACCAGGGTGGACGTCCTCAAAGAGGTACAGGAGCCCATACCATTGCAGTGACATCAACACTTTCTTCCTGACTTCTGCCTGAATCCTGCTTCCCCTCACCCACCGGGCCTTGTCCCTGGGCGCCCTTACCTCCCCCCGCCCCTCGTTGGTCACTCCGCCTTCTCAGCCCCTCTGGGAACCGCCCTTTCTTCTCCATCCAGATCCAGCCTCATCAATTTCACTGCCCTTCCTGACACTCCAGTTCCCGAGACCCAGACGGCCGCGCCACTGCCAGTCTTGCCCCTCCTCACACCATCGTCTTACTGCTGATCGCCTCTCCATCGATCACACCAATCACTGCTCACCAATCACTGCTCATGTCCTCAGGGGACAGGCAAAGCCTGTATAGTCTCCAGCTTCAGCACCCCGCCCCCTTACGGGGTGGGCCTGGGTGCACCCCAAACACGTCATATAATCATAAGACGTGGAAAGAGGTATCACTTTACTATGAAATTTGAGTTAGTTATGTTGACTCACATCAACCCTCCTCACAGTACGGACATGAGCCACAGGGAGGAAAGGTCACAGGATAGTTCCCAAGGTCACAGAGGCACTCCCCAAGAACACAGGGTACCCCCGAGGCCACAGAGCTATTCCCCAAGGTCACACAGGCAGTGAGGCAGCATTTGCACTCAGGGCAGCCTCATGGCATTACGTCCCTCTGTGCACCACGGAGTTGCCAAGGGTGACAGGCAGAGGGGAGGGAGGGCTCTGGGGCAGCGTGGCCGGCAGCCTCAGGACGGGCAGGCCTCTGGGTGATACCGAGCAGTTCATTCTCTTCCAGGAAGCATGGTGTCCCTTTTCATGTAGACTACGTTTCTGTAGTCTAAATCACCAGATGAGAATACATTGGAAAGTTCTACTAATATATGGAAAAGCATGTTTAATTTCCTTTCCTTTCTTCTTCCCTTCCTGCGCCGCCCCCCCACAAGGAAAAATGTTTCAGGGCTCACTTAGAGTAATTGCACCATTAAAAACAGCTTTAAAAACTTGAAAACGCACATGCTAATGCCCCAGGGACAGGCCTGCCGCCTGCGGGTGCGGTAAACTGAGGCAAGCTCTGCCTCCGGCCCTCACTTTTCTCATGTGAAACGTGGGGAGAATGTATTCTCCAGTGTTTTTGAATCAGATCAAAGTGCAGAAATGTTAAACCAGTGGCAAACGCCACCCTTCTCTCCGACGCTCTAATCCCAGGTCCATCTTTAAAGGAAAATGGGATTTTCTTAAGCATCAGCAAGAATAAAGGTAACAAGGAGTGCACCCTGCAAGGCTTCCAAATGCAGGCAGCATTCTTACTGCTCTTGCGGCCGAGCCAGGAAGAATCCCTCTTGGTGGTGAATGTGGAAAAAGCTTGAGGAAATATTGGAGGTGGTTGCCATGCCCCGCTGGCTGGCCGGGGTGAGATATCAAAGTCAGAAGCCTTTCAGGCAGGAAATGCATCATGGGCACCAGCACAGCTCCGTGACCTTGAGCCCACAAGCTGTGACCTTGAGCCCACAAGCTGTGACCTTGAGCCCACAAGCACTCACTCGCTGCTGGGAAGGTCCCGGCCTGTACGGGGCAGGACCCACACTCAGGCATCCTGACTTCTCAACAGACACCATCTTTCAAGTGAGAAGCACGTCACTCTGGGCTAATTTCCCCCTGGTAACACTCAAATAAAAACCAGATGTCCCTTTAATAACAGAAAGAAGAAGGAAAAAAAGACATCTGTTATTTTGCGATCATTTGAAAGATGATGAGATCGGACCGGGTCTGCCTGCTGACTTGGCGTTTCTTTGGAGAGAAGTTCCTTCGCTCCTGCGCCTCTGTTCGCGTTCAGAACACTAGGCAGGTACCTAGCGGGGCGTTTGCCTCTGTTCCACCTTGAATTCCATGTGGACACCTTGCCTGGGTCCCTCCTGAGCTGGCCCTCTCCCCTCCTGCGGGAGGGAAGGTGACTGCTTCCTTAGTAAATCAAATTTCTTTCCTCCAAGGAGGTCAGGGAATTCAGCAGAAATCAATACATGAGGACTGTCCAACGAATCATTTAAAAAGCCCAACGACTTTGTGTAGCCCTAGCCACTTGTAACATAGAATTACCATTTTTAAAATAATTTTATGTCAATCCTCACCCGGGGATATTTTTTCCATTGAATTTTAGAGAAAGTGGAAGGGAGCAGGGAAGGGGAGAGAGACACATGGATCGGTTGCCTCTCGCGTGTGCCCTGGCCAAGGCTGGGATCGAACCTGCAACCCAGGCAGGTGCTCTTGACCAGGAATCTAACCCACGACCCTTTGGTGCAAGGGTCAGTGCTCTAACCACTGAGATACGCCAGCCAGGGCCATAGTGTTACCATTTTTAATCAACAGTTAAAATTAGTAAAACCCATAAAAATAAAGAAAATCTACCTCTGCTGATGGATTGCCTTCAGGGATGGTTTCGTTCATCGCCGGCTGCACAGACTGGCTGGCAAGGCCCTAGGAAGGTAACCTGTCTGAATCACCTCCCGCAATGCTCGCCCCGTGCTTTGACTGCCCGCTCTCAGCTCTGAGATCCCCTGGTTAACTCACTTGTTAAAATGTGAACACTCTTAGGGGGAAATGTCCTACTTAAAAACACCAAAAGTGACGCCCTACACTGGCATATTTTGTTCTTGGATCTTTCTCCCTTAAATTTGACTGAGAAAATCCTTGATGGGCGAAGTACCAGAACCAGCTGCCTGGGGAGGAAGTTTTCAAGGGAAATCCTGTTTTCTCCACCCCGAGATCTCACCGGGGGCTACGACGCAATCATCAGCCAACAGTAGTCAGAGGCCTCCGGGCACACTGCACAGTCCCATGGGGTGTAGTTGTGCCACTGCCGCACGGCACTCGGGGGGCGACCTGTGCAAGCGACCCTGAGAGCCCGGGTGCCGACCTGATCCAGCTACCCCAGCAATGCCTCCCCCAGGCCTCCAGGGTGGCCATTTGTACATAAACTATCTATGTTGAGCTTGACAACGACAACTTTGAAACAGACACCATCATCTCCATTGCACAGGCGAGGCAACTGGGACTCAGGAAGATCCCTTAAACGGTCGAGGTTACGTACCTAACAAGAGGCGAAGGAAGGGTTCCCACAGCCAACGTGGTTTGCAACACTCCACCGTCACCGCTCACCAACCTACTTATTCCTTCACTGCTTCGCTCTTTCAACAAACACTCATGAAACACTACTAGCTTCCAATACTAACCTAAATTGAATATGTATATGTTTTTTAAAAACAATTATAAATGTACTATTGAGTACCTACTGTATACCAGACACTTTGCTACGTGTTAGGAGTAAGCTGTGAATTACAAAACATCTGCCCTTGGGAACATCGAGTCTAGCAGACAAGCAAGCAAGAGAAATTCATTCATTCATTCATTCATTCATTCATTCATATTTCCCAAGTACTGACTAGGTACCAGTCACATTTCTAGGTGCTAAAACACAGCAGTGAGCCCAGCTGGTGTGGCTCAGCGGTTGAGCGTCTACCCAGGAACCAAGAGGTCGCCAGTTCAATTCCTGTCAGGGCACATGCCTGGGCTGTGGGCTCCATCCCCAGTAGGGAGCCATGCAGGGGGCAGCCAATTGATGACTTCCTCTCTCATCAATGTTTCTCTCTCTCTCCCTTCCTCTCTTTCTAAAAATATATTAAATAATAATAATAATAAATAAAATAAAACACAGCAGTGAGCATGACAGAGAAAGACTCTGCCTGTGCAGCTCACATTTTAGAGGAGGAACAGACAAATGGGCGAGAAGTAATGGAGGGAGAAGCTGTCACAGCCATAAGCTGTGACACTAAAGTGGGTGAAGAAGGAGAGAGCGTCGAGGGCGCTGCTCTGCTTGGGTGGTGGGAGGCCTGTGCGGGGAGGGGACGCTAGCTCAGAGCAGGGAGGAGCGAGCCCTGGAGAGAGGTATTAGGAGGAAGCTCCGTGGGGCTGAGCGTCCTGCCCGCTCCGTTCACTGCCACAGCCCCGTGTGCCTGGCACAGAGTAAGTGCTCACTAAACACTTGCTGAATGAATGGAGGGGATGACAGCCTGGGCAGAGAAACCGGAGCTGCATTCCAAACCCGGCACCTCCGCAGCTGGTGGAGACTCCCTCCCGCGTCCCCGGGGAGTGTGAGCCTCCAGCTGGGAGCCAGCCTCTCGCGTTTCCCATTCCCCGTGCTCCTGGGATCTGCCTTGCTGTCATCCCAGCCCGTGTGCCAGCTGTGCCTCTCTCCTCCTCAGCCTGGGTCTCAGGGAAGCAGAGAGAGGTCTGGGAGTGGTCACCGCGGGGGGTGACAGCGCACCTGGGCTGGTGCAGGGCAGCGCACAGTCCAGTCACCCCACCCCACCCTCCCAGGTGCCCCAGGTGACATAGAACGTCCCTGCCATGCAAACTGCGGTGCCCCTCCGGCCCCCTTAAAATATGGAAAGCATTTAGCACAGTGACTGACATGGTCACGCAGCACACAGGAATTTTTTATTTTTTTAAATCCTCACTCAAGGATATTTTTTCCATTGATTTTTTTTTTAATAGAGAGAGAGAGTAGAAGAGAGAGGGGAAGACAGAGAGAAACAGCTATATGAGAGAAGCACATGGATTGGTTGCCTCCTGCCCATGCCCTGACCAGGGCCCAGGGAGGAGCTTGCAACCAAGGTACACGCCCTTGACTGAATCGACTCTGGGACCCTTTGGTCCTCAGGCCGACGCTCTATCCACTGAGCCAAACCGGCTAGGGCACAGAGGAGTTCTTTAAGTGTGTAATTTTATAGCTCTGCCCCTATACATTTAGGAGAGATCCTTTCCGTGGACAAACATGGGTTTGGCCTTGGAATTATTGCTGACTTTTCTTCAACACTCACTCTT
>NW_006282874.1:2300483-2311433 GCF_000327345.1 Myotis davidii
TTCTGGCTGAACGCTGTGTTTTATTTACGCCTCAGCACCAGCCTAGGGACTGACAGTTCTTCATTCCCACTGTCATCCCCTTTTACAGAAGCAAAGGGAGGCACTGAGGCCAAGAAGCTGGCCGGAGCGCTCGGGGGCTGAGTGATGGAGTGGGTTGGAAGTCAGGGCACTGACTTGGAAGCTCACCGCGGTACCAGGAGGCCCCTGCTTCCCTCGATTAGACGGTGTGCAAGCTCCCTGCCAGCTCTGACACACTTTAGGATCACACGACTCTGTCTCTGGCTTTAATGGAAAACATTTGCTGGAAAGATCAACTGAATTCCATCCACCTACAGGCGCCGCGAACGTGAAGGGTAGAGGCAACGCACACAAAGGGGGTTCTGCCTGCCTTCGTGGCCCCGGAGACCATCGGGCAGCCGCCTCCATGCCTGTCCACCCAGTTCAGGCTTTGTTCCTGTCACTGGGCTCCAGGCTGAGGTGGGGGCGGCACTGAAAAGGCAACCAGGGCAGACTTTCAAAGGCCTCTTTCTTGGCATCCCCAATACCCTCTAGGCCACAGTCTCAGGCACAGCTCTCTCTGCTGGTAGCAACCTGTGCTGCACCTGCCCCTCAAGGGCACTCAAGGTCAAGGGCTGGAGCATGTCCTAAAGGGCATTTTGAAGTTCCTTGAGTGAAATGAACTTAGAATACAGAATGCATTTCTTTCTTTCTTTCTTTCTTTCTTTTTATTTTTGGTTAATCCTTACTCGAGGATATTTTCCCATTGATTTTTTTTAGAAAGAGTGGAAGGGAGGAGGAGAGACAGAGAGAGAAAAACATCGATGTGAGAGAGACACCAATTGGTGGCCTCCCACACATTGCCCGACCAGGGCCAGGGATTGAGCCAGAAACCAAGGTCCGTGCCCTTGACCAGAATTGAACCTAGGACCCTACAGTATGTGGGTGGTTGCTCTATCCACTGAGCCGCACCAGCCAGGGCAGAACAAATTTCTAGAGACTAGTTTTCTGTGTTTTCCTCTGCCTTGCAATCCAACCGTTCAATTCTGAGATGGAGAGTGAAAAGCACAGGGGAGGTGTCCCGGGGATAAGGCCTTGGAAGACACCCTGCCTGGGCGGGCAGGAGACGGAGCAGTGCCCACCCTCAGTGCCCACGAGGCAGCCTGTGCCACCCAGAGCGCCCTCTCGAGGGGTGGCTGTGGGTCTTTTAAACCTCAGTGCACTTTTTTCTCATCAGAAAAAATAACAATTTTACTATTCTGAGTCTTTAAAAAAAATGTGCAATTTTCCCTGAAAAGAGTAAAAGGATACTCTATACACAGATGCCATCATTGACCTCATTTTCTCAAAATCCAGCTTGTCCATCCACCAGGCATCCCCTTCTCAGCCCCAGGGAAGAGCTTTCACACCGTTGTAAAGCTCACTGGGCAGCTGCTTACAGCCCTTGGAGGATGTGTGGTACCCCACGCACGTGCTCGTCTGGCCCTGGCCCCCATCCAGCCCCCCTCCTGCCCCCCGGTCCTGAGCCACTGTCTCCCCTCCATGTGCTACGCCAATGCATGCCGTGGGCTTCCGTTCATGCTCCCCACCCCCCGCCCAGGATGCCCCCTGTCCCCTCGTGGCCATCTGGCAAATGCATGCTAGTCCGGATGTCGCAGCATGGCATGACGTGGTCCCTCCCTGCCTGCTGTGGTGAATCCGGGGGCGGGCCTCCCTCCACCCCACGACAGCCTGCGAGTCGCTCACGGCAGTGTAAGTGGCTCAGCTTCCTGAATCCTACCTTCCTGTGCCTCTCCCTGACCCGTGGGCTCCTATCTTTGCCATTAAGGCCTCCAACCCCAGCGCCGCACGTCTCCTGTGACGTAAGTGAGGGTTTAGGAGGCTTATCCCAACGTGGCTGGTGTGTGCACATTCACTGACCTGGACTCAATCAAAGTGAAAGATGACCTCTTCGGCCTTAATACTTTTCCATTCTCGCCCGCCCGGGAGCTCGCTGCCACTCTCCTGCTCACTCACCCACCCCAAGAGATCTTGCCAAGCTCAAGTTCCAAACTCAGGGCTTTTCTGCTGCGCATCTTCTGCCGGGTCCCACTATGGCCCCGTGTCTGCCACACCGAACTCCCAACCCTGACGTCACGCCCCGGGGCCCGCATGGACAAACCACTGTCCTCCGAAACGCTTGCTGAAACGTGTCCACTGGACAAACTCCTGCCGCCGGCAGCCCAGCCGAGGGGCCGGGAGCCTCCTCTGGAGCAGCCAGGGAAGTGCTCAGAGTCATTTCTGGCGCGTGTTTGTACCCAGGTAGGAAGTCCCTCCCCCTCCACGCCATCCCCTCCGCCCCTCAGAGCCTCAGATGCCCCGTTCACGCTAGACTTGGAAGGGGCGGCCGATACACTGGCTCCTACAAGAAACAGGCCCAGAGATTAGGCCTCCAGACAAGGCCAGGACCGGACTGTCCACCTCGCTCACCCTTTCCAGAAGCTCAAACCAAGGAGCCTTAGGAACTCTGAGGGGCCGCAACGACACATGGGTTCAAACCCCAGCGTGGCCATGTAACCTGGCCGAGCCTCCGTTTCCTTATCTGAGAAGTGGCTCTTACGACCATCAGACTGTCTTCTGAGCGGGAAATGATTTTGAAATGGTTGGTATGCAATGAATATTCCTTTGCTCCCTGAATAGAAACTGTATAGGGCTGAGCATTCTGTATATGCATAGTGCGCGCGGACACACACACACACACACACACACACACACTCACGTCACATGTCAGAATCACGTTGGCATGCCCATACCCTAAGGCATCATTAGGCCCTCCCTCTGATCCGAAACAAAGGCTCACGCTCAGACACCCAGTTCTAATTTGGAAGCTAAGCACAGATGGGACGCCAGCTCCCTCTCTCTCCTGCTTGCAGATCACACTTGTCAGAGGCGCCTTTAAAAAGACCGTGCCCACCCGTTCTGCCTCCGAAAGAGCTACTCAGAGCCACAGATTGTGGGTGTGAAGGGAGACGGGCTACACTCCATCTTCCCCTTTTCTTTTCTTGGTAACTCACATCTCAGCAATACAAATGTTTAGCAAAATCCAGGGTAGAGGCACGTACAGTCACTCCCAGCTATTCACGCTGTGGTTGGTTCGTGCCTAACAGTTTGCATCCGGCAATTAGATATTGGAGCCCTCTTCACCTCTAATTTTAATGAGTAATATTTTTAAGTGATTCCAAGAATGTGGTGGGGGGAAAAAAACGCTAGGAAGAACTACCTGAGACTACTTTGGCAATATAAGTCTAGACTCATAAAACCTAAATTTCTCAAACACTATCATTTCACGTTGGAGGAAATGATCTGTTTGTTGGCAAAAGCTCCCTGTACGGAGGTTTTTGTTGTAGTATTCTCATAACGAGCCATAACAACCAAATGTCCAAAACGGGGGAGCTGGTGAACGGCAGGGGATCCACCTGGTGGGGTAACAGGACAGCTGTCACTGATAATGCCGTCCTGTCCTCACCCGCTTTTCATCATCAGGTTGGGAGCATCGTGACAGTAGGACACAGATGAATGAATGAATGAATGAATGAATGAATGAATAAACTCGTGCACACATGATTTAGAGAGATAGACAGGGTGGGCAAAAGTAGGTTCCCAGCGGTGAGTATGCAAAACACAGTTTATCCTTGTATTATTATCTATTAATTATTCTATCATTTTCCATATAAACAACTATAAACCTACTTTGGCCCCACCCTGTATAACAATCTGGAAATATACACATAATGCAATATTAGGTGAAAACAAAAAAGTCCCAACGCCTTCAGACCAAACAGAGAGCCTGGGAGCCTGGAAAGACACTGTCACGGAGTCACCTCCTCACCGAGACTGCCCTGCACCCTGTCTGCACGGTTCCAGCCTCCCATGAGCCGTAAGTATTAAGTGAGGACCCATCTCCTGAGGTTTGTGTGAGGAGCAACTGCTTAGCACGGCGCTGAGGACAACATGCAGTTTGCATTAGAGGTTGAAAGATTCCGAAAAAATAATACATTATTGCTTTTCATTAAACGCTACACATACCTCTTCTCTCCCTCCACAAACCCCTAAAAATGGAGTAATGAATGGAAAATCTAAACCCACAAAGCTAACAAAGGGAGACCATGGAAATGAGCAAACAGCAGCGAAGGGGTTTCAACACATGTTGAGATGAAGAAAAGGAGGGAAGGCGTGCTGACGGACACGGCAGCGTGGTGCAACTAACTCTCCAGGTACTGAGGTGGGTGGGGTATGGACATGACCATGTCCTCCATGGACCCCCTGGGATTTCCTCCACGGACCCCCGGGGCAGCCCAGGAGGCAGCAGGGCCCTGGAAGGCAGGGGTGGCATCTGGGGGTGGCAGAGGACGGCCAGCTCAGGCCCCACGCAGGTGCTGGTGACACCAGGAGATTGTATTACACACTGAGGCTCCCAGGAAACCTCGTTCACATGGCCGTCATGGCCAAATACACTTGTTTCCGCCCCAAATCTCGATATGACGAGGCTTTGAGAATGAAGGAGGCAAACCAGAAAAAGGTGACAAAAGAGAGCCCTGGGGGCTTGTTTATCAAGGCCTGGACTCAGCAGCTACCTCCCAAACTGAACCATCACGGCACCACAAGAGTCGCTTGTTGTTTAGAAATGTAGAGGCCAGAGTGAGAGACACAGCTAAACACAGTGAAGGTGGTGGCCTCCCGCGGGCAGTGCCAAGGGCAAGTGGGTAGAGGTGAGATGGGGAACACATTGATTTAAAAAAAACAACCACCATAAACCTTGGGGTCTCTTAGATGATTTCAGATGTCCGTATCTTACCTTGATAAAACTCAAAATCAATTCTGACCACAGTCTGGCTGGGACATGTGTTTGGCCTTAGTATGTCCTCCCTTCCCTAAGCCCACCCCTGCCATTCCTGGCTGGCCAGCAGTGATGCCCACCTCCCAGTGCCTCAGGTACCGGAAGCCATACTCTGCTCAGACTCTGACATTCTCTATGAAATGTGCAGGAAAGTCCTAGCTGGTATGGCTCAGTGGATAGAGCGTCAGCCTGAAGATTGAAGGGTCCCGGGTTCAATCCCGGTCAAGGGCACATGCCCGGGTTTTGGGCTCGATCCTCAGTGGGGGGCATGCAGGAGGCAGCTGATCCATGATTCTCTCTTCTCGTTGATGTTTCTATGTCTCCCCCCACCCCGCCCCTCGCTTCCTCTCTGAAATCAATAAAAGATACATTTAAAATTTTTTTTAAAAATAAAGTGTGCAGGAAAAAAATGACCTTCAAAGTTAGCAATTTCCACGGAGAGGAGGAACCTGACATCATGGGACCGTTTACACTTTCGGCCACAGCCTTGACCGTAAGTGGCTGCCTCCTACGGGAGCTATATTCTGCCTCTCCGCCAGGCGGTAATGACAGGCGTCTAGAGCCCCTCAGACGTCAGGTCACAGGGCAGGAATTAACTCTCAGGGGCTCCCAGAGCCTCTCATTTTCTGACCGTGGGACACAGGGAAGGGACGTGCAGGAGGCCCACGCTGGCCTGCCCCCTCCCACTGCACCCCGTCCAGAGTCCAGAGCAGCCCCTCCCCCTGCTTCCTGCCGCCTTGGACCCAAGTGGCCTCAGTCTGGGCTGCTCCTGGGCTCCGGGCCGGTGCCCGCCTCAGATGCCACAGTGCCACCCAGTGTGCTGATGGCGGGGAGCCCGAACTCCTCTGCACGAGTGCGGAGCTAGCTGAGTTCCTCACTGCTTGGCTACTAGTGCCACCACAGTTGGCATCGCCCCAGGACTCCGCAGGCCTAGCCTTTCCTTAATGGGGTGAAACGCGCCCCAGAGAACAGGGCTTGAGTCACACTCTGTTCCGGTTAGCTGGTATTTGGACCAAGTCATGTCATCGCTGTGAGTCAGTTTCCTCCTCTGTGAAACGGGCGGGCCTCTGTCCTGCCTCTGCACGCGGGCAGTGGGTAGGACCTGGAATGGATGGGTGTGAGAGGGTCCAGCGAGCGGCAGGCTATGGACAAAAGGAAGCAGGAAGAGGAGGAAGAGGAGGGGGCACCGACATCAGAGACATTGACAAGCAGCTCACCTTTCTCCGGGAGGGAAGGCAGAGCCACCGAAGGGCAGAAGCCGGGAGCACCATTTTCAGCCACTGCAAAGGAGAAGAAGGCAGCCTGTTAGCGCTTCCTCCCCTGGGGGTCCCTGAGCTCCGAGGGCATTACTGGAGGGACAATTGGGTGGTGGCAAAATTGGGCTTGGCAGGCAGAGAGCATGTGCGACTCCCAGCACCACCCTGCGTCAGTCAGGAGGGCTCGGGGAGGCCGAAGGGACCACCACCTCTCAGGGGCTGGAAACACCAGAGGGTCGCCTCTCCTGCACACCCTGTGCCCCTGCAGCGGCGCCTGAGATCCCAGGACAGGCTGACCCTGCTGCCCTGGGACACACTTTGAGGACCACTGACTGAGGCCCCGCCACCCATATTCTGTGCGCTTTCAGACAACACTCAGATGCTGCCAACCGGCCGCCGTGCCCGGCCGCTACACCCGCTGGCCAGCTGGCACCCTGCTCGTCCGTGTAGATGTCTGCCCCCTGGGAGCAAGTGGCTCAGAATAAAGGCCCTGAGCACCAGCCCGTCTTCAGGGAGCAATCTGACCCTCTGAGGGGCACTGACACGCCGCACGGAGAATTTATATGCATGCATCACCCGTGGTCACAGACAAGAGTGGAGTGAAGGCCTGGAGAGGGGGTGGGAGCAGAATGGGGTGGGTAATCGGGGAGGGAACGGAGACATCTGTCATATTCTCAACAATAAAGATAAATTTAAAGAAATAGAAATGTCCTGTCTCAGATCCAGTAACTGTGCTCTTGGAAATTAACTTGCAATTCAAAGTACACTTGGTTTGCTAATGAACATCCAGGCCACATCAATAAGATGCTGGAAACGACACAACCATGAGGACACCATGCAGCTCCCACCAGCAGGAACTGGTCTCCTAGCTCTGCTGCTGCTGTTACTCTTTCTGCCCAACATCCGCGTTTCACAAGAGGGTGCTGCCTGCCCTCCAGGGGGGTGGGGGGTCGGGGGGCAGGGTGCGGGCTCCTTCACTGCACAGGAACAGCTGAGCTGTGAGGGTTCTCAGCTTCCCTGGGGCCCTGCAACCCTGAAACCCTCAACACCCTCGGTCCCTGGGAGGACTGGCACTGCCCTGGGGACCCTCCTACTGTGCCCCCTCACTGTGGGGCCTCCTACTGTGTCCCTCACTGTGGGGCCCTCCTACTGTGCCCCCTCACTGTGGGGCCTCCTACTGTGCCCCCTCACTGTGGGGCCCTCCTACTGTGTCCCTCACTGTGGGGCCTCCTACTGTGCCCCCTCACTGTGGGCCCCTCACTGGTGGGGCCCTCCTACTGTGCCCCCTCACTGTGGGACCCTCCTACTCTGTACCTCACTGTGGGGCCCTCTTACTGTGCCCCTCACCATGGGGCCCTCCTACTGTGCCCCTCACTGTGTAACCTTGAGCCATTCGCTCGGCTAACTCACATTTGTTAAACAAATGACTGCTAACCTTTCTGCTTCTTCCCAACTCTGCCTTCCAGGACATCACGTTGGTATTTGAAACTGGCCACAGTGAGAGTATTTACACCACGGCAAATGGCAACGGCTGGAAACCAGCGCGCCCCTCCATCTTCTCTGGTTATAAAATATTTGCCAGCGCAGCACTGAATGGGGGGCAGGGGGGTAACAACAGGTGCTACCTCATGGGGTTGTTTGGGGCTAAATAAGATGCTTTCTGCAAAATGTTAGCCTAGGGCAGTGATGGCGAACCTTTTGAGCTCAGCGTGTCAGCATTTTGAAAAACCCTAACTTAACTCTGGTGCCGTGTCACATATAAAAAATTTTTGATATTTGCAGCCATAGTAAAACAAAGACTTGTATTTTTGAAACTTATTTTATATATTTAAATGCCATTTAACAAGGAAAAATCAACCAAAAAAATGAGTTTGCATGTCACCTCTGACACGCGTGTCATAGGTTCGCCATCACTGGCTAGTGCCTGGAGCCAACGCTGTGCTTGGTGAGTGCTTTGCTGGGATGTGAATGACCGTGAAGAACAGCTTGTACAGAAACTGCCTCCATGCGGCAGCTCCTATGTGGGGCGCACAGACCTCGCTAGAAGAGCTGGTCACGCCCTCTCCGGGTGATGCTCCCACATCTGGAATTGCTTCAGGGCCCACCCGCATTTGCTCGGCAGAAGGAGAGACACTGTGAAGCTCCCACTGTTTTTCTAGAAGCCACATTTGACTCTGTAAACCAACCAATGGCCCTGCCCCACTCGCAGGCCTCACACAGCTGGAGAGGATGGTCAGCCCCGGTTTCTTCAAAGAGCAGAGGGTACCCAGGCCGCAGGGCCCTTCCCCTTCCAGGAACACTGAGTCTCTGGGGCACTGCTTGACCACAGAGCTGCCCTCATGCCCTGGCCTCCCACCTAGATGTGAAGAATACTTCCTCTCTGGGTACCACTGCCAGGAAGGGGCTGCAAGCAGCCTCATTTGCATTCACAATGGCTCATCTGGGCTCTGGGTTCTCAGCTAAGCCATGTGGAACTTGTGTGCACTGTGTCAGCAAAGTCAGAAAGCACAGCCCGCAGGCGCTGGCCCTCCCAGAGCTCCCTGCTGCAGGCGTGGGCCTCCCTCCTGGAGTCTGCCCGGCTCAGCATCCACCTCTGTCCTGTGGACACGGCTCAGGGACCGAGGTTGTGTAGCCTTTGCCCATGAGGACCTCTCTGAGGCCCAGAACATTACTGAACAAATGGAACTATGGCTTACGCGCCTTTGTACCCAGCTGGTCCCTGAGCAATATAAGGATGGACAAGGACACTTCCCAGCACGTGGTGGGATGCGGAGATGGGAAGGGGTGTGGGAGGAGAGATGTGGGGTTACCTTTTCCTAATTGACACGAGGAGAAAGTCAAGGGAACCTGGTAGAGGGCACACCTGTTGTCTTCCTCTGTCCAGTAACAGCGCCTTAACTGTCCTCTGAGGAACCTCCTCCCTGCCGGTGCATACAGCCTCCCTGGCCTGTCACTCAGGCTGCCCTGCCCCCGTGGGCGGGCTCACAGTCAAGATGGGACAAACTCTCCCTTGAATCTAAAGATTGAATGCAGCCACCAGAGCCTCTGGAGGAGAAGAAGGATGACAGTGACACACCGGAGGCTGCCCATTCATTCCTCCTCAGCACACCCACGCTGCTGAGGCTGAGTGGGTCACCTTCCTCTGAGTCTATGAACAGGTTCCCCAGATATTCCTTTTCTGCGTAATTTAAAAAGAATCCGCTTCTGTTATTTGCACACAGTGAATCCTGACTAATCTACTTCCAGGCCCGATGACATCATCCTAATATATGGTTGGAAACCAGTCAACTGAAGTTGTTCACGTAGCGGTTCGGAGCCAATTACTCACCAGGCTTCTGGTACCATCCGAAGGGATAGGTGCGGACCTCGGTGTCGGGAGAGCCACAGTCCAAAATGCGCCAGGACCCTCCACTTTCCTCACTGCAGGTCTGAAGTCCCAAGCTGTTCAGAGTTAGGCATGTCACCTCTCCTCCTGGAGCAAAAAATAACCAGGACCAGGAATGCTATGAATTTCCCTCTTAGAACTGCTTTGGCTGTGTCCCATAGATTTGGGGTTGCTGTGTTCTCATTTTCATTTCTTTCAAGGTATCTTTGGATTTCTTGAAACCTATATAATTTTATTGGTCAATATCATCCCAATAAATTCCATTTAAAAAGAGAAAAATAATAAAGTTTAAAATAATAATAACCAGGACCAGGAAAATAATCAAGACAGACGTTTCTAAACTAAAAGAGGGGAATTCTGCAAACTCATTCTTTAGTAGATATTTGGGGTTCACAGCTATAATCTAGGTGTGACCTTAGCCACTGATGAAAAACCTGGTACCTTACTGTCTCTGGTCCAAGAGGAATAAAGACAGCTAATGCTCATGGGGCACCCATCACGTGCCCAGGGCTGTGCTGGGGACGTCTGCACCATATCACCTGGCCCCCACACAGCCCTGTGAGGAGGGAGCATCTGTATCCCATTTACAGGGGTGGAAACTGAGGCTCAGAGACTGATTTTTCCAGGGTCACACCACTAGCAAGTACTCAAGTTTTAAACACAGATCACATGACTGGATCCAAAGTTCACCCCACAAAACTGCCAGACCTGAGTCTTGGAAGATGAGAAGATGCTTAGTGAGTGTCCGGCCGGGTAGACGTGCCGAGTGAAGTTGACCAGGTGCTAGGCCAGGAGCCATGTCCCCTTCATGAGCTGCCGCCCCTCTGCAAGCCCCACCTCCCATTCGGGGACAGGCTCGCTCCTCCCTTCCACCACGAGGAGATGCAGATTCAATAAGATCATAGATGTGATGCGTGTCCTAGGCTGCAGAGGGCTGTGCGCAGGTGAGGGGGTGTTATCACTGTTACCTGTTAACTGGGAAACGTTTAGAAAGCCGAAGCCGGAGCAGCACGGGTCCACGTCGCACAGGCGTTCACACTCGAAGAACCTGGCGTAAGAAGAGGAAGAGCAGGCCCAAAGGAGGTCACGGGAGTCCGGGGCCTACTGGGGACAGTGCGTTCTTGCTTCTGGGGGCCTGCTTTCCTTATGACTTCCTAAATTGGGGTGCTCTGGCCAATATGCATGAATGGGTTCCTAGCTTTGAGGTATTTTCTGAAAACACTCTACTCTTTTCTCAGGAATACTGAATTGCCATCCTTCATTCATCCACTCATTCATTCAGTGAACATAAATTCTGTGCTTATAATGTGCCAGGCTCTAAGCCAAGCTAGCCCAGAATCCTCAAACCCTTTCAGCTTTGGGTTCTAGGAAAGGGAAGAAATGGTAGGGAAGGTGTCTCCAGAAATGGGGGGTGGGTGTTGGGATGGGGGAAATGG
>NW_006282874.1:2311444-2332239 GCF_000327345.1 Myotis davidii
AGTTGGAGTGACCCAATCAGGTGCCTGTTGAAGTGGCAAAGAGCAGTGTCCCCCCTTACCCACTCCACCGCGGGCTAATCTCCCTCCGGGACACGCCTCTGTCGGGTGAGTCAGGACCTCCTTTGCTTGATTACTCAGTGTGGCTCCTGGCCCCCACCCTCCAGTGCTACCAGAAGGAACGTAGTGGCTCCAAACCACTGCTCTGGGCTCAGTTCGGAGTTCCCTCTGCCCGACCATATGTCCCAATTCAGGTCGCTCATTCCCGATTCCTGAGCGCTTCCTCCACCCAAGTTCCTTCCCGGTGCCCACCCACCACTTCTCCAGCCTGGATCATGTGTTTTCCCACCAACACACCCTCTCCGAGTCCCTCAGCCCTTTCCCACACCAGGGACAGGCTGATCCTGGGTTCCGCCCTGCTTCTCTGGCCCCTCCCCTCAGCACCGGTGGTGTCCTCAGCCCCATCTCCAGACAGACTACATCCTATCACCTTTTTGTCTCCTTTCTCCAAAGCAGATCTTAAATGCCAACAACACCGTTTTACAAACTAACGACACTTCTCAGCTCAACAGTTCACAGGAAAATGCCCTGATGCTAAAGTACAAAAGCACTTTAGAGGGGAAGCTTACTTAAAATTCCGATTTTTGAACCCCACCCCCAGCAATGCTGGCTCAGCAGGCCCAGGGAATGTGGGTGGTGAAAAGTCCTGCTGATTCTGACGGGTCAGAACCAGAGGCTAAGCCCAGAGAAGCATCGTCTTCAGTGAAAACAGCTATACAACAGCCCACTAGCAACAGCAGCAAAAAGCGTTTCTAAAAAAACGAAACAAAATAAACCCAAAGTCCATACAAGCCTGTGGTCCTGTTAGAAGTTCTATTTGCTCTCCAGATTCTGAACAGAGCACAGTGAGGCTTTGTGATCAAGTTCATTACAGCGTCTGTCTGATCATTGTCATTCATTGATAAGACGTGACTCCTGTCCTTTTGCATTTCCTGTTGCATCAGCTGATGGGAGGTCCAGGCTACATTTCGCGTTTGCCATTAGTCATCTACTGTAGCCCTGGTCCTTAGACATGGTGGCTTTCTTATTACCTTTATCAACCTCTGCCTTGAGCTTCAGGTTTTATTCTGCGTGAGCCTTTAACTGATAGATATCCCCTTCTTTCGGATGCAGATACAGGTGCCTTAGAATAACTATCCCAGCGGGATGGGGCGGGCGACGTAGCTTACCCGTTGGAGATGGACTTGTCGGACATGGGCACTTTGCTTCTAATGGAAATCCCGGTCAGCGTTTGGAATGGCAGGCGGGTGTAAAAGTTCGTCACTGTCTCTTTCAGAACAACTGCGCAGGGAAGGAAACAATGATATCAGGTAGGGAGAGATCTGCCGGGTCCGAAAAAGTATGAGGATGAAGGTGCACAGAGCAGGCTGGGTGCTTCCAGTGGAAGAGGGTGCGACTCCCACCCCAACAGCAATAACACTGGCACAAAGACCACGAGGCCGGGACAGGGGACATAGCAACGCCATCCTGGAAGCTGGCACACACACAGGCAGAGCACAACACTGAGTGAGTAGACCTCAAAGCATGTAGGACTTTTCTGAGGGAAGAAGCAAGAAACCACTCCGTCCACCTGCCGGAATCCCAAAGGGTTTGAGGGCGGCACCGGTGGGCGGGGTGGGCGAAAGCAGGATGGGCACGGAATCTCTGCGGGAAGCAATTAGTCTCCTGCTCCTGCCTGCCTCTGCTCTCCGCCCTCTTCCCAACACAGGACAGTGGACGGACGCCTCATTTTCTAAAGAGGACAAAGGTGGGAGTGTCTCGGGTGCCCCAGGGAGAGTGATGGTGGGCGCAGCACCGGAGACCGGAGGAGTCTTTCCAGTCAATGCACGTGGTGAATACCGAGACTTCCTCCCAACCTTATTTGGGATCCAAACCAACAGCACCAGGCTTCATGCCCCAGGCCAGGTAATGCTAAGGTTCCTCTATGGGCAGGACCTAAAAATCATGACATGAGGGACCCCAAAGGGTGGCCCCACCAGATCACCCTCCAGGCAAATCTCAGGTCAACAAGCTCCCTTGCTCACTGAGAGCTTCCTGATCAACTTTGGGCCCTTCTCTTACATTGAGTGGAAAACCAAGGCCATCAGCTATCGGAGAAAGGCCTCCAGCAAAGATGAAAGAACAGTCAATAAAGATAACGTCTTGGAAGAAATGGAGACTGTGTCGAGTGAAAAAAATTTTTCCAAAAAAAAGAGTGTCAGCAGTGGGCGTGGCTCAGTGGTTGAGCATGGGCCTATGAACCAGGAGGTCACGGTTGATTCCCAGTCAGGGCACATGCCTGCGTTGCAGGCTTGATCCCCAGTGTGTGTGTTGGGGCGGGGGGGGGGGGGGACGCGTGAGGTGGCAGCCAATCAATGATTCTCTCTCTTCATTGATGTTTCTATCTCTCTCTACCTTCCCTTTTCTCTCTGAAATTAATTTTTTTACTGTGGGTGGGGTTTCTGTAACATGCAGCCTGGTGGGATCTAACTGCTCCGTGTATCAGCACTAGCTTCTCTGAGGCCGGCATTCCAGGGCAGGATTGTTCTCTACAGCCGACTGGGTGCCTTTGTGAATGGTGTCACTGCTCCGTAAGGAGCACGGATAAGTCTGTTTTTATCAAAGGAAGACTGGACTGGCTACTTCCGCCCACTGGAAACGCCGTCTCCGCCCATCCCACGGAGCACTCACCTTTCCTCCGGAACAGGGCGCTCGGCCTGCGGGGCAGGATCAGCCTGCAGCCCGTGGGACGCGGCTCCAGGACATCCTCACACACCCGGGCCTCTGGGTAGAGGGTGCAGGTGAAGTACGAGGGCGCGCTATCTCTTATCTCGGCCAGCTGACAGAACGAGGGCTCCTGGGCACAGCCTGCAGCAAGGGAGCAGCGGGCTCAGTGCTTGGGAGGCCTCAGGGACCGTGACCTCGGCAGGATCTTCTGAGAAGACAGGCCTCCGAGGGGTCTTTCCAGGCAGGCACATGCCCAGGACAGTCAGGGCTGTCCAGTCGGGAAGGCCCAAGGAAAACACCGGGTTCTGATAGCTGGGGAGAGGGTCGTGTACAAAACAGGGGGTCCATGTGGCTCCAAATAGAGGCAGAGTCTAATAGGGTGAGGGGTGCGCAGTCCAGGAGGAGAGAGGGTAAAACTCTACCGGATCTACACAGGACCAGCTCAGAGACCTCCAGGGCCTTCAGTCCAGAGGCCACTGGACGGTCAAACCTTATGAGCTCCGTGGATGATCTCCCGCTGCTGTTCCCATGTTATATTTTGCCCCTGGTCTACGTGAGCTCTCTGACGGGCATATTTGTGTGTGTTTTTCTCATCCCCAAGGTCAAGCACAAGACCCAGGACATAGGTTATGCCTGTGGGTGATGGATAGATGGAAGGAAGGAAGGATGGAAAGATGGATGGATGGATGGATGGATAGATAGATGGATGGATGGATGGATGGATAGATAGATGGATGGATGGATGGATGGATAGATAGATGGATGGATGGATGGATGGATAGATAGATGGATGGATGGATGGATGGATAGATAGATGGATGGATGGATGGATGGATAGATAGATGGATGGATGGATGGATGGAAGGAAGGAAGGAAGAATGGATGGATGGATGGAATGGGTTTGGGAGCAGAGTAGAAATTGACTACAGTGTGAGCATCTTGAAGATGGGTGTTATGTCCTTTCTTTGCATCGACCACGGTGGTAACGTTGCAGTGACCTGGGAGTTTGTCACTGAATTTGACCTTCTCTGTTTTTCCGGTTGTTAACCTGGGCTGTGACGCCTGGCCACAGGGTCAGGAGGCAGGAGGACAGGGTCTAAGGATACTTACGGGAAAGGCACCACAGGTTTGCCTGCTGAGGTGAGAACAGGTGTTTGAACAGCCAGTGCTGCCGGCTGGGCAGGGACCGGTTCCCACTGACAATGACCTGGGTAAGGTCCACAGGGGAGAAGAGCTGTGACGTCATATCTGGAAGAGAAGGAAGAAATCAACTTATTTTCCCTTATCTCCTCAATCTCTCTCTCTCTCTCTCTCTCTCTCTCTCTCTCTCTCTCTCTCTCTCTCTTTCTCCTCATTTCCAGTTAATTCAATCCATAATGATGATTATTTGTTGTAGGAAAGAAAGCAGTGAGTCCTGGCAAGGTTTTAAGAGCTGGGAAAGAAGCCATGTGAACACACACACACACACACACACACACACACACATTTTCAGGGTATGTGAGGCCAGAGCAGCTCTGAGGTCCATAGGACTGGGAGTCTGGTCAGGTGAGAAAGGTTCAGAAGGTCCCAGAAAGCCCTAAAATTATGCAGCTGCAAAAATCTTAGAATCTTGGTTGGAAGAAACCTTGGGAGCCTTCTGGTTCAACTTTCCCCCAAGGCGGGACTTTCCGCGGCTATTTCTGGCCGCTGCCCCTGAAGCTGGGGTCCCACATTTGTGCCGACCACAGCAGCCGCCCCATCCTTAGGCAGCTGTGGCGTCCAAGCTGACTCCGTAACTTTGAGGCACTGACGCCCCTGCTGTCTTCCGAAGCCCCGGGGAAGTCCCCGCTTTCTCCCAGAGGCGGCTGTCATGTGAGGCCAGCTGTCAGCTCCCCTCAGCCCAACCCTGGGAGTTCCAGCTTATCCGTGCCCCCATCTCTCCTTTGGCTTCAGACCTTGTGATCCCCGGCTGAAGGCTCCTCCTGGGCACCCCACTTCCTGAGAACGGAAGCCCAAGCTTTCTTCTTGTCCAGGCTCTACCTGCATCTTGGCTGCACCTCCGGGTGTCTGAACTCACCCGGGGAAGCATGCAGACACTGGTCCTCGCTCACCACCATGCTGCTGGCTGCACCGCCTGCATGTAGACCCTGCTTTCTCCCCTACCTGCTGCTCCCCTTGCTTCAGGGACCCACACTGTCCCCTCCTGCTCTGATGCTGATGGCTCTATAAGCAGGTTCTCCAGGGCTGAGGGACCCCACATCCAGACCCAGGAGGGGGGCATATCTGCACCTCATGTGGGTCTGACTTTGCATGAAGCAGGTGATGGAGATGAGCCAGGGCACATTTACAATGTTCCTTAGCCCGCGGCTCTGACCTAAGGGCACTGCATCCCACATAAACCCCAACTTTGCCTTGGGGCTTCCTTACCAGCAACAATCTCTCAAGGAGGATAAAAGGTTTATGGGGGTCTGCCAAGGCCGGAAGTCTAGAGCCAGCAGACACCAAGGGCCAGCTGGCCATCCTCCACTCTGGGACCCCAGCCATGTGAGGTGCTGCATCTCATGTTAGTGTCTCAGGGTCAGTTTGCATGCCCTCCCCCACTGCACTGGGCCTGGCACAGGTAGGAGCACAGACAGCGAGGAAGGAAGGATAGCAAGACAGGGGGCCCGAAAGCACCAGAAGGCACGCCCCAAGTTCCTTCACCCTTGCGCTATCCTCCAGGCCTCTGCACAAGCTGCTCCCTGACCTGGAACATGGTCTCCCAGGTGGCCTGGAACTGTCTGGCAGACCCTGCCAGGCTGCTCGGAGGTCCTGACTCCTGCAGGTCACCTAGTGTCCTCCCTCCTCTGCACTCCCACTTTCCCTGTCCCCACCGCAGCCCTGGTCACACTGCCATGTGGTGGCTGGCACATGGGACTCCTCGTCTGTGCGCGGCCCGTGAGACCCAGTATATGCGCTCAGCCTGAGTGAGCCCTGTGGACACAGGGCTCGTGGCAACGTCAGTGTGAATGATTTTGTGGCACTTGAGAAGGTTCTCTAAAATCCACCATCATACTCTGAGCCAGGGCCACGCCTACAAGCCACAGAGCTATCACGTGACTCCAAGAAGAAGGACCCCTTTCCACACCCACCTGGAGGGGAGCTGCCCCCCAAGACCTGGGAGGGATTCCAAGTCATAGACAAAGCTCTGCTGGTTCTCCCGTCTCAGCTGGGCTAGAAGCTCAGAGGGAGTCCCGGCTGCAGAACGGAGCCACGTGAATGGTCCACTCATGGCTTAGCCCCTTCCCATCCCCATCTTGTCTCCACAGCCAGACGCCCACGTTGATCGAAAAGGTTTGGAGTTGGTACCTGCTTCCGGTGGAGGTGCTGACATTGGTCCCAAGTCCCTTCTACAGCCCGTGGACTCGGACCGAGACCCCATGTCAGAATCTAGGAGTAGAAAAAGAATCGTTGTTCCAATGTTGGAGGCAGGAGGAGGCCAATAAGGCGGCCATGTGAGAGGTCGTCACGGTCTGCAGCCCGGTGCCCAACACATGACCTGGGGTAATTTCGGGGAGCAGGTCTGCATTCTTTGGCCTTCTGTGGAATGTCAGCCAACCGCTCAGAAGCAGAACTATGACTGTCCTTGCTGTTGAAATTAGTAACATTTATAAACCCTTTCAGGTTGATGAAACATGTTCATAAATATTGACCTTTACAATCCCTGTGAAGTAAGGAGTAAGATTTCCAGTTCACTCGAGGAAACGGAGACTCCTATCGATGAAATAACTTAGCCCGTGTGCGTGGCAAGTACATCAATGGAAAGTCAAGAAATTAAATGCCCCAGCTGGGACCAGGTCACCGTGACAGCAGCGTGAGCGTGGGGAGGATGGGGTGCTGGGCAGTTTGGGGTGTTCCTGTTTTAGTGTGGGAAATAGCCCATGGAGATGCCATCTCTTCATTTTCTACCAGCTAATTCCTCCTTTATCGGGACTTTCTGAGAACTGGGAGGCACTGAACTTGGGACCAGTGTCTGGGTCCCACCCCAGGACTCCTGTGGACATTTCACTCAACTGCTCTAAGTCTCATTTTTCTTGTCTGGAAAACTGAACAAATATGTCCCCCCTCCCCCCGCCTGTATATTAACCTTATAGGTAAGACTAAATGAGAGAGGGAGTGTATACCCTCATCATACCATTTTAAAATGAAGATGATGATGATGATGATGGGTACTTTTTTTCCTCTTCCTCCCCCCTCCCTCTCTTCCTCTTCCTCCTCCTTCCTCCTGCTCTTCCCCCATCCATCACCACCACCACCGCCTACATGAATCAGCATTTATCATGAGCTGGGCACGGTTCTAAGCCCTTTACATGTATTGTCTTGCCAATGCCCACAACACTCTACGGGGCAAGTACTATTTCTATTGCTGCATTACCCACGGAGGGTCTGGGCTGAAGGGGATAATTGATGTGTGTTCAAGGTCACATGGGCAGTAAGTAATGGAAGCAGAATTCAACCCCAGCCACTCCAGGCCCACACTCTGCCTCTTTCACACCATTTCACAAGCACAGGAAGAGGTCGCCAGCTCTCTCTCTCTCTCTCTCTCTCTCGCTCTCTCTCTCTCAATAAAGACCCCGCTCTCTCTCTCTCTCTCTCTCTCTCGCTCTCTCTCTCTCACTAGAGATCAGGAGGGAGGGATGGTGGGAGAGGAGGGAAGGGATTCAGGGGCTGGGATCTTCTCTTCGTGCCTCTCACCAGCTCCTGCAGCCATGACAGGCAACGGTCCACTTCTTGCCTGCTCCCTCCTGAGACTGGACGGCCTCACAGGTCAAGGCTGTGCCCCGCCCATCTCTCCCATCCCATAGTCCACATGCCCTCACAGTCCCTGCTCTGAGTAGGCACTCGGCCAACGTTCAGGAAACTCAAAGGAGGCCAGACACACAGGAAGGCGATGCTGAACGTGCAGGTATGTGAGCCTCCTCATTCCCTGCCCCCTGCTCTGTGCATCCACCGTGGCGGGAGTCCATGCACCACCCCGGGGGCCTTATCCCTTCCCCCTGCCCTCAGGGAGCGAGGCACCCGTGGCCAAGTCCCCCGGGAGAAACCCCACCCCCTCCCCGTAGTTGGCCTTGCCATCAGAGCTCCCATCCCAGGAACAAGGGCGCCCGTGGCCAGCGCACTTGGTCTCACGGGAGCCAGTCCTTCCTTCCTCCCTCCTTTCTTGGGTTCCACACTTGCTCTTTTTCTTTCAGACTTTGGTGTCTTATCTGATGAGAGTTGAGGCCCTGCTAGTCCACACAGAGCACAAGCTTGGAAAGAAAATCTCTGCCGTCTCCCCCGGGAGAGCAGTGTGCCCCAGGAGTGAGGGCCAGGGCCGGGCAGGCTCCCGTCACCAGTGTCCTAACCACTCCCCCACGCAGAGCTTACCTTTCCAGAGATAGACCTGCTGGAAACTGGTCAGGGGGCCCTGAGTCCCTTCCCGGGGGTCCGGGCCTGCAAAGGAAGATGGTTATTTCTATGAGCTGGAGTGGGCTTGCTCTCACGGGGGAACCACTAGACCACACTGCCTCGCTTCCCGCACACTGGCCTCTCCCGCCACACAGGTGCACCCCTAAAAGCTCCTTGGAGTCTCTTCCAGCCTTTGGATCCCCAAATCAGAGCTGTCAGACCACTGGTCTCCTGTTCAGGGCACCCCCGCCCCCCCACCACCACCACCACCAAGCCCACACCCAGGCCTGAACCCTAACTGGGAATCAAACTGGTGACTTCCTGGTTCATGGGTCAATGCTCAACCAAGAGCAGTGTGCCCCAAGAGTGAGGGCCAGGGCCGGGCAGGCTCCCGCAGAGCTTACCTTTCCAGAGATAGACCTGCTGGAAACTGGTCAGGGGGCCCTGAGTCCCTTCCCGGGGGTCCGGGCCTGCAAAGGAAGATGGTTATTTCTATGAGCTGGAGTGGGCTTGCTCTCACGGGGGAACCACTAGACCACACTGCCTCGCTTCCCGCACACTGGCCTCTCCCGCCACACAGGTGCACCCCTAAAAGCTTCTTGGAGTCTCTTCCAGCCTTTGGATCCCCAAACCAGAGCTGTCAGACCCCTGGTCTCCTGTTCAGGGCACCCCCGCCCCCCCCCGGGCTACTCATGCCTTAAGCATCCCAGTCTGCAGCACCGTCTGGATTTGCACAGCACTAACCAAGCGCCCCCCTTTTTAAGCTCACACTTGACCATGACTGTCCGGCTCCTTGAATCACTAGAGCTGCCTGAGGTTGGGAGCTGGGTTTGACTCCTTCTTATATCCCCACCGCCACAATCCCTGTGGAGAACTGGTGTTCAGTACACAGATGCCGGCGAGGAGGGACAAATGAGGACAACAAGGCCATCAATGACACTCGGAGCCACTGAGTAAACGTAGGGCCCAAGTCCATCCGCCACCAAATTCATTTCCTGAGTGAAGACCTTCCCTCCATGCCCCACATGTCCCTGGTTTGATGTCACTGATCGTGAGAGGGCACCTAGGACCCAAACAACCACCATCCCATGCCCCCTGCTGAGCGATACTTCAGGTGGACAGCTTTGCCTGTCCAGACATCCTTGCATTCTTTCCACGACGGCTGGGTTAGGACGTCCCTGTCCCACAGACAGGCCTGCCGACTCTGAGTCATCAGCACTGGCTCCGTAGTCGGGGCTGCAGGCTCCCGGATATGTTTAGGGCTTTGGGGTTTGGCATGGAGCCTGGCTCCTGAGGGTTGATGGGGGCTGTGTGGTCTTAATTGCCCTCTGTGGAGGTCACGTGCCGCATCTGCGTGGCTATGGAATCCACAGTCCCGGGCTGGACAGGACGCCAGGCCAGACTCCCCAGGGGTCAGAGTGCACCTTTCCCCGGCTGCCTTCTCCTCCCTGCAGCACTTCCCCAGGTCTCTCATGTATTTCTTGACCTTCCCAGATCAGCCTTGTCCTGAGTCCACTTAGTGCTAAGCACACAGTGGCATGCAATCAACGACATTGTAAAGAGCCAACGGGGCGTCCTGTTTGTAGGCACCCATCCGACATCTGCTCCGGGGGCATCTGGTGACAATGATCGGGGACGATGGTAAGTCTCTCCGCCGAGCTCCCAGCGCCCGAGATAATGACAGTCGCTGATGCAAAGCAGACCCTGTGCGGGGAGCACCAGCCATCTGCCCGAGGCCCGCCATCGCTCAACCACAGGAAGCCTTTGAAATTCCCAGCGAACCTGGGGCGCTGCTGCCAAGGCCTGTCTTTCCCATTGAGCTTCCAGTCGCCGTGGGCAGTGGGGGACTAGAATCGGCCTGTTTTTCATTCCTTTACACGCCAGGCCTTTGTCAGGAATGAGACATATGCCGTCCCAGAGCTGTCTAAGCCATCTTTCTTGGAAATAGGAAGATCAAGGCCTCCAACACCTGATAGTTGAAAACGTCCAGACATGCCCCCTGGAAACGGAAGAGATGCAGACCCGGCGAGGGTTCCTACCTGAGGCCCAGGTCAACCCAGGCACAAAGCTTAAACAGAAACGGGTAGGTGCACGAGCCCCACAACCCCCTCCTCATGGCTGTTCACACACCTCGAAGCTCATCTCTGCAACTCACACCCAACGGGAGAGGGAGAGAGAGAAACATCAATGATGAGAGAGAATCATCGATCGGCTGCACCCTACAGGCCTCTCACCAGGGTTCAAGCCCTGCAACCCAGGCATGTGCCTCAACCGGGAATTGAACCTTGACCTCCTGGTTCATGGGTCAACGCTCAACCACTGAGCCTCACCAGATGGGAAGCCCTTTAAATCTTGAAGTAGACTATGCTGGTAGCTCCAACCTCCAGTTTGGAACATCATGACTATGCCTCAGGCTGCCTGAGATCCCCATCAAAGGACATCTTCTTAAAGTTCTGACTGCACCCCAAATATGCACGCACATCAACTCCAAAACCCCAGACTCCAAAAGTCCTTGGGTCACCAGTCCCCCCCAGGAGGCCAGACAAGGACACATTCTTCGCTTCTGGGCACATACCAAGCACATGCTCCGTGTTAAGCAATTCACTGTGGATTTACTGCCCATGAATATATCCCACGTCTCTCTTCAAATGCTCCTTTCCATCCTGGGCTGCCTGACGGAATAATCGATACCATATGCCTAGGATCCGTCACATAAATGAGCTGCTGGGTTTTATTCACCCCCAGAAGAAACTAAGCGTCGTGGAATTCCACCCAATTCGGGGATCTTTCCTCCAGGCTTTGGGAAAGGCGCACCCCACGGATATGCGGGGCTGGGTTGTACGCTCGACGGTGTAAAACCAAACATTAATAAGACACAATCCAGCTTTTAAAGCATCCCAGAAAACAACGGCAGGGTTTTAGAAGGATTCGCATATCCCCTAATGTCATTACCGTGTGTCAAACACTCCATACGGCCTTCAAGTGCTAATTCAGATCCCAGCCCTCTGTCTACAAGCCCCGAGGGCATGGGAAGCCCTCACATCTGTGCACCTCATTTTCTTCAGCTGTAGAATGGGGACAGATGGCATTTTTGCCTGCAGGGCTTCACTCCTCCGCAGTCACCCATTTTGCCCAGACTGTGAGGTTCCGGCCACCAGAGGCCATGTGGGTCTTCCCGCGCCTGGACGCCCGTCAGCCATGTGCCCTCAGAGGTGACTGTCAGGCCCAAGCCTCAACCTCTTGTGGTTCCTGGTCCTTCCCTTCCTGACGTCTACAGGAGAGGGACGAGGGGGCCATAGAGCAGGGCCAGGCCCCCCCAACCACGACCAGACCAGCCAACTGCCACGGACCCCAGATGCCGAGTGAGCCCGGCTGAGACCCGCAGAGCCGCCCGCTGAGCCTGCCTCGCTCGGCCCACCGGCAGCCTGAAGAGCTGCATCACCGCTTCTGTGGAGAGCGGCCGCCAGGCCCTGCGTGTGTCTATGGCATTTCGGGTCCAGCTCCTTAGCAGAAGCACGAGTTCCTCGGGGTCGGGAGGGGCTCCTACGAGAGCAGCAGCAAACCTTGCTGGGGAAGACTCTAGTCCTGAAGGAACGTGGGCAGGAGGCAACTTACCCTGGAACTCCTGGCCGCCCAGGAGCAGTGTCCCCGGGCGGCTGCCCTGGCCGGGTGTCGCCCCGGGACACGTAGCATTCGCCGTGGCTGTGGAGGGGTCCCTCCAGTCTTGGGCATGGCAGAGCAGGACGTCGGGGGAGCTCAGCAGGGCACAGATGATGGGACCTGTGGGGTCAGGAGAGGAGAGCGGTTGGTGTGATGGGAAGGGGCCCCTTTAGAGACTGGCCTGGCCTCTGTGCCTGAAAGGCCTCAGGAGAAGCCAGGGCACAATTCTGCAGGCGGACAGGGAGCTGGCACTCAGAAGCCTGGTATTAAATTGGGTTATTCTTCCCTGGTGGCCATGCCATTGTCTTTACTGGCACACTCCCAAGGGCTGGGCAGGAAGAGCTTGGAGGATGTCTGCCCACCTCACTGTCCCTCTCACCAGTCAAACAACAGATAAGGAATCAAGAGGGGGCACGTGTGTCTTTCCTTCTGCTCTCTGGCCTCAGGAGAGACCCCGTGCTGCTTGTTTCTCTAGGTGCCAGACTCCCAGGGGTGGGGAACATCCGGCCCACAGGCCATATGAGGCCCGAGATACCATTTGGTCTGGACCTGCCGAGGCATTAAGGGTGAGTTAATTAAATGTTTGGTCCAACCCGGCCGGCGCTCAGTGGTTGAGCATCAACCTGTGAACCAGGAGGTTGCAGTTCGATTCCTGGTCAGGGCACAGGCCCGGATTGCAGGCTCCATCCCCAGTGTGGGGCATGCAGGAGGCAGCCAGTCAATGACTCTCTCTCTCATCATTGATTTTCCCATCTCTCTCTCCCTCTCCTTTCTTCTCTGAAATCAATAAAAATATTTTTTTAAGTATTTGGCCCAATACAGCAGGCTAATTTTTAAGTTGATAATTTTGTATGGCCCATGATGTTATAAATATCCAAGTGGCCTTTGGCAGGAAAAAGGATCCCCACCTCTGATAAGAGTATCAATGAGAACTCCAAGTGTCTCAGAGGTGGGGCCAGAGGTCAGAGGTCACCTTGCTGAGCACATCGCCAGTTTCCATTGCGCTCGCGTGAACCTGGGGCCTCGGAGTCCCTCTGAACCCCACCCCCAAGTTGCCTTGCTGAAATGCAGGTCTGGAAGCACCGTGAATTTTCATTAGTAACGATCAGGGGAAATGAAGCCATTGAGGGTTGGAGGTGGGAGGAGGCTTCAGTGTCGCTGGGCTGGACGGGTCCACCCACAAGTTAAGTGACTTTGCAGACTGGGGCAAGGACGGATCGGGTTCTGTTCCTGGCCATCAGTAGGTCCAGCCAACGCTTTACAGTCACAGCCCCACATCTGGCCGCTGGACGAGACTGGGAAGCCATCGGCCTGGGTTTCGTGTCTGTCTCCAAGAGAGCATAGCTTCCCCACAAGTCACGGATCCCAGGTGACACTGGGCGGGAGCAGCAAGCAGGCCGCCGGCCAGAGCACATGGAAAAGGGTTTGCGGGCTCCCCGCTCCTGGAACAAATCACTCCTCCACATGGGCTCCTCCGGAAAGTGAGGTCAGCCTTTCCAGCTGGAGATCACACGGTCTGTGAGCAACTGAGTCTGGGGAGCGGGGTCCTCAGAAAAGACACGCAGGCCAGAGAAGGCAGGGGCTTCCCAGCCTGGGATGCCGTGTCTCTAAATATGTGCCCATAAAGACATGCTATATACATGTGTGTGATCATGTGTACATGTGTGTATCTACCTATTTATCTTGTGTCTGTTATCATCTATCCATCACCTCTTTGTCTATGTATCTATCATCTATCTATCCATCTATGTATCAATCTATCATCTATCATTTATCTATTTATCTTTTGCTTATCTAAACACTAACATGAATGCACATCATATAACCACAGAGCATTGCACCTACTAGGGACTTTAGGGTTGGACTTACTCTGAGCCAGATTCCTGCCCTGCCACTCCAGCAAACATTCTCCTTTGAGCCACTACTGGTCGCTGGGAGGTAAACTCAGCATTTCCAGTCCCCTCCCAGGGGTCGAGGATATAAGGCTATCTTATCGTGTCAATGTTTTAATCCACCAAAGACATGCACATGCGAGCTTGGATGCAAAAAAAAAAAAAAAAAAAGACAAGCTCACATTTCAGGAGGAGAAAGCCTGAGTAGGGCTGAGAGCTGTACAGACTGATTTTGAGGGAGGGGAACCTAGCACTGGGGTTGGGGGGAGAGAGCAATGAGGAGACTGGCACAACTGGCAAAAAGCAAAACAAAACAAAACCTAATACAGTCCGATGACGGACAGCAGAGGTGAGGATGGAATTAGTGTCCTTGCCAAATACAGTAAGAAAGCAGCAGCAAGAGTGGGAGTGACGAAGGAGGGAAGGGCGGTTGGTGAGGAATTCAGTGGGTTCTCGCTCTTCCTGGAGACGGGATTGATGCAGAAGCAGCCGTTTAGGGTGAATACTATCCCTCCCTGTGGAGACTGTTGACCCCACGCACTCCCCGTCCTCTGGAGACCACGGTGGCCGTCGGTATTACCTCCTTGGACCTGCGTGAGGATGAAGCCATCGCAGCATGCATCCGCGTCACACGCGCGGAGGCAGAAGAGGTGCGCCTCCGTCAGACTGGACCCCAGGCCCGCGAACACGGCGGGGCTGTACATCCCCGAGAGCGCGTTTTGGAAACCGGTTCGTTCAAAGCTTTTCCGACTTCTTGTGCTGAATTCTTGGCCTGGGGAAGAGGCGGAACATTTTTTTTTTTAATGTTTAAAACAATGCAGAGTTGACCAGGGTTCACTGGCCGATGGTGGCAGCATGTGGTCTGACCCTCTCTGTGCCATGAAAGGTCAGATGTGCCTGTGCAGGGAGGTGGCCGTGGCGCCCACAGACCAGGACAAGCACCATGACACCTTGCGGGTCTAACGGCGGTGTGTGGAGAGCTGACGTTTGCTTATCATTTTTTCTTTGTTTGTTTATTATTATTGTTAATCCTCACCTGAGGATATTCTTCCATTGATTCGTAGAGAGTGGAAGGGAGGGGAGAGACAGAGAGAGAGACACATTGATTGCTTGTCTCCTGCCTGTGCCCCAACCAGGGCTGGGGATGGAGCCTGCAACTGAGGCACATGCTGTTAACCAAAATGGACCCAGGACCCTTCAGTCTGCGGGCTGATGCTCTATCCACTGAGCCAAGTCGACTAGGCCTGCTATTATGTCTTAAAATATATTTTTATTATTGATTTCAGAGAGGAAGGAAGAGGGAAAGATAGAAACATCAATTATGAGGGAGAATCATTCATCAGCTGCCTCTTGCGTGCTCCACACTGGGGATCGAGTCCACAACCAGGGCACGTGCCCTTGACCGAAATGGAACCTGGGACCCTTCAGTCCCCAGGCCAATGCTCTATCCACTGAGCCAAACCAGCTAGGGCATCTGGATCAATCTCTTTATCAATCAGCCATTCCATCTGTGCTGTTTACAGCTGCATCCACAGTGCCTGCCAAGTGGGTATCCTGCTGTGGGTGCCAGTGCCAAGGGGACCCCGCGATGGTCCCGTCCCAGACAATGGAGCAGGTGTGGGTGGCCTTTAAGAGATGGGGAGATCCTGCCCTGAGGTCCCGGGTTCCACTGGACGCTTCCTCTTTCTTGACCTCAACCGTGAATGGGGGGCTTGGGCCACACAGTCTCCAGGGAACCTTTGAGCACCGTCTTCTGATTCTGAAAACCCCACAGCCTCTCCTCCAGGCTCACGGCTGCAGACGTAAGGTGGGTGTGGACGGAGGGTGTTCCGAACCCCCGTCAGGCTGTCCCTCTTCCCGGTCACACACGCTCGGGCGTGCAAGCGCGTGTGCTTGTCCGCCTCGTCGGTGCCACAGACTGTGCGAGACGCTCCGAAATGTGTGCTCTCCCACGGCTGGGACAGTCCCTTCCCCTTTTACAGAAGGTGGAGTGCAAGGCCCGTCCTGACCAGAGCAGTGCTCTGCAGCCAGGCCCCGGTTACCGCCTCCCCCCTCTGGCTCTCTGCATTTGCTGCTTAAAAATAAAAATGTCTTAAAAAGTCAAACAAGACCAAAAAAAAAAAAAAAGGAGTCTGCCCTTGATTGGTTTGGCAGCGAGGAAACACCACAATTTCCTTTGCAATTTCCCCCAAAGTCTAAACTTCCAGGAGAGGAGGAGGAGAAAAAATATAGCCAGCACTTCACAAGAAATAGAATTCATTTTTAAAAACTGTATACAAGGCCACGGAACCGTTTTAAATTGACTTTTTGGGAGGGGCTACTTGTTGTATTTGTTCATTTTCTTTTTAGCAAATAACCTCCCTGCTCTGCTATTTTTAAGATGAACAGTGAATATAATTGGGATAAACACTGGGCAGAAAGTCTGGTAACCCTGGCGGTGGATCAGAGAAGCCCGAGCTCTGGGGGCGCCAGGCCCCCAGGGAGCCTCATCGAGCAGGACGGAGGCAGCGGTGGGAGAAGGACTGGAGACAGGAGACACTGACGCTGTCCCTGCTGAGGACCGAGGTCAGACGAGGCTCTGGGCCTGGGCGTGGCCCCGTCCCCACACGCTGCAAGCTGTCTGCAGCCCAGGTCTGAAGCTGGGAGCCAGGCCACCTGCCCTGCGTTACGGACCTATGAGTATAGCACGCCTGCCACTCTTCATCCTGCCCGTCCCTGCTCCGGTGCCCGTGGCTGTCTTCTGGTCCCCAGCCAGTGGGATGATGACTTCCCGGGAGGGCAGAGATGAAAGGGACGAGAGTGGGGGAGGGGACTGAGGGGATTGAGGGGGGGTGAGTGAAGCTCCATGGGTGGGAAGGCCCAGGACAGGCAACTGCAGGAGCCCGCAGCCCAGATGCCCCCACATCACAGGCAGCCTCGGGGGCTGGGTGGGGCACACAGTCTGGACTCCGTGGGTTCTGCCCACAGCCTTTGCATCTGCTCTGCGCTTCAGTTACTCGCCTGGGGAATGACCCTCCCAGTCCTCACAGGCCTTTGCTGAGGACCAGACATGAGGGTGTGAATGAAAACGACATGTCTCCTGAGCCAGCTTGGCTTAGGGGGTAGAGTGTCGGTCTGTGGACTGAAGGGTCCTGGGTTCACTTCCGGTCAAGGGCACATAGCTCGGTTGCAGGCTCCCGGCATGTACATCCCCGAGAGCATGTTTTGGAAACCGGTTCGTTCAAAGGTCAGCGGCAGTGGGAGGCAACCAATCACTGTGTCTCTCTCACATCGGTGTTTCTCTCTGTCTCGTCCTCTCCCTTCCACTCTCTCTAAAAATCAATGGGGAAAATGCCCTCAGGTGAGGGTGAGAAAGGAAATGGCATGGCAAGTCCTCAGCAGGTGCCTGTCTGAGATGCTCAGCTATGACATGTCTGCCCGAGAAGCAAAGGACCGAGGGAGGGAAGTGGGGCTCCTGCACGGAGTGTGGGGGCAGTCTGGCCCCCCCGAACGCACCTGCTGGAAAGCAGTCTGGGGCCACCCGTCCGGCCTCACTCACCCTTCTTCAGATACACAGCCACAGAGCCCTGGTCCCTGGGCGGCACCTTCACCTGGCACCTGAGACTTCCAAAGCCGGTGGCCTCGGCGTTCCCCGCAGCGCCTTGACCCTGGAGATGAAAGAGGCTGCATTATCATCCCGTGACAGCCAGTCCACAGACAGATATCAAAGCCTAACTACCGCCCTGTGCTGAGCCAGCATGGCCAAGGGTGAGCCTGAGGAGGGGCGGTGAAGGATTAAAGAAGACAGACAAAGAGAATACAGCTGGGGCTGGGTGGATCTCCCACGCCTGGATGAGGACACAGAAAGACCCAGCCTGCAAGCCGATGCTTTATTTTATAGTCTCATTAAAACAAAGGTAGATTAAAATGTATACAAATGTTCTTGTTTTGGCAACACTTGATGCTCGTCCCACAGCCATAGCTACTTAGGAAGGAATTTGGGAGGGCTACAAGGTAAGGCTTAATTATGCTAGGAGAGCTCTGCCCTCCAGGCTGGGACTTGTTTGTGGCCCTGCCAAAGGTCAGCCTGAGGCTTAATCCTCTAGCCGCTCCCTACACTGCCCTAGCTGGTTTGGCTCAGTGGATAGAGTGTCAGCCTACAGACTGAAGGTCCCTAGTTCGAATCCAGTCAAGGGCACATGCCCGGGTTGTGGGCTCAATCCCCAGTGTGGGGCATGCAGGAGGCAGCCAATCAATGATTCTCTCTCATCATTGATGTTTTTATCTCTCTCTCCCTCTCTCTTCCTCTCAGAAATCAATAAAAATATATTTTTTAAAAAATAACAAGGTTAATTATTAAAGTACAGGGGAAAAAATATGTATTATAAAATGTTAGCATGTGAACAAAGATGCTTATAAACACAGGAAATTTCTGGCCGGATCCACAGGAGCTGGAGAGGGTAATGCAGGGCTGCCTGTGTGAGGAGGCAGGAGTGGTTAGGAGACAGAGGGGGGCTTCCCTGCACACCCTTCTGCCCTCACCCATGGTAACAATGGCATTGCCAACACTCGATCAGCTCTCACCTACAGAAACCGCTGTTTCACGGGGTCTAAGATTTAACTTTCCTCTTTGTAAGCCACAGTCACGCTTTACTGTCCCAATGGAAAGGAATGCCAGGGTCCAGGACTCCAAGGGACAGAGGGCTCTGGACAGGGGCCAGGGGCATGCCGTGCCAGCCTGCCCGGTGAGTAAGCTGGTGGGGAACAGGAGGGGGCTTGGCATCGACATTCTCTTCTGCCTCTTGGGTCAGGACACGATGCTGCTCAGAGGAACACCCTTTGTGGCAGCTCCACCAGAAGCAGTTCTATCCACCTCCATTTCCCAATGTCTCATCACTCTGAAGAGACAGAGGAACAAGGGATTGGCCATGGACGCTGTCATCCCATCACCTAATCAGCCCGGTGTGGGTTTCACCGGGTGTGTCTGACAGACAGACGGATGGACGAGAGGCCGAGAGGCCACGTGGCGGCCAGGACTCACCTGATCAGAAGCTGTGCAGGCGATGCTGTCACTTGTCCAAGCATAGAAGTCACAGGAGACGTCTGACCCCACCGTGGACACTGTGAGGAAGCTGCAGGCCGGATCCACGGCACAGCCTGCAGGCACCACGGGCCGTCAGTGCATGTCCCTCCCAGGTGCTGCTGAGGACGGACGGACACCCTGCCCCCAGCACACCCAAATACACACACTCACACACACACTCACACACACGCGCGCGCGCACACACACATGTGCTCACACACTCGCACTCGCACACACACTCACACACACACACTCACACACACACACACACACTCACACACACACACACATGCACCTGCAGCATCGGACAACAATGACTGTTCACGAATGCTGGCAGGATTATGAAATAATCCTCATACAGACCCATGCCCAGTAAATAAATGGTAGCTGTTATTACCCCTCTTTGGTCTCGCTGTTAAAATAGACAAATGTGGCCAAGCCAGCGTGGCTCAGTGGTTGAGTGTCAATCTATGAACCAGGAGGTCACGGTTCGATTCCCGGGCAGGGCACATGCCGGGCTATGGGCTTAATACCCAGTGTGGGGTGTGCGGGAGGCAGCCAATCAATGATCTTCCTCTCTCACCAATGTTTCTATCTTTCTGGCCCTCTCCCTTCCTCTCTGAAATCAATACAATTATATTTTAAAAATAAATAAAATAAAATAGACAAATGTGTCACCCAACCTGGACACATAGTTCTATAAGGAGCTAGTGCCCTTCATTTCTGCCCCCTAACCTTTGGCATCCCACTGTGCTTGGCACATAGTAGATGCCCTATGCACTCTTCAGGGAAATGATGAGCTAAATGCACGTTGGGGGGATCAATGGACTCCAACGTGTTTGGGCTAAAGTGTATGTTTTCATGCTCGTTTTAGCGGTTCTGTCCGATTTGTCTTGCGAGATCAGAGATCGGCAGAGCCGGCTTCCACCCATTCTCCAGGTGCCCCATCCCCGCCCCCTCACCTGCCAGGCACTGCGCCAGGGGGAACTCAGAGCCAGGAGCTTGGGACCTGACTCCTGCGGCAACCTCGGTGTCGAAGACCACCTTCGATTCCGGAACCTTCTCAAATTTCTGCATCACTGAAAGGAAATTCGAAATGAAATCAGACTCTGAAGGGTAGAAGCCAAAAGGGCTTTGGGCCAGCAGTCACCTTCCTCCCCGGCCCGGGGCCACGCGCAGGCCCCAAGGAGAGGGTTCCCTCTGAGGTGGCCCCAGCGCGCTGCCTCCCCGTAACACTGAGAGCTCCGACTTAGGTCTCATTTCCCGCCGCATTGCCGGGAAGCAAGGAGGAAAGTTAGAGGATGTCGTTTATGTTCGTCCTTACAACTCAGTTTTTTCTCATTGGCAGTGTCTCTCAGCGGTATTCCCTGCCTTTCCCTTTGAGGCGAATCTTAAAATTCCTGGGCTGGACGTTTCCTTTCCGTAACACAACTTCACTTCTTCCCGGAGAGAGGCAGGTGGTTTTTGAAAGACGATGGGCACATGTGCCCACGGGCTCATGTCAATCCGAAAGCGTGGCACGTGGCTCGGGCCTTCCCGACCGTGTTTGTTTAAAGGCGCATCACACCTGCGTTTCCAGCTGCCGCCACACACCTGGGCTCGGGTCTGCGCTCCAGGGACCCAGCGAGGGAGGAGAAGGCTACAAGCCTCTGAGCTCGGTCCTCACCAAGTGAAAAATCATGTGGTGATGCGCCAGGAGCGAGCCTCACTCTGCAACAGTTTCCCAAGAAAACCAGGCCTGCAGTGCAGGGCGTGGACGTGGGGCGGGCGGAGAGCGGGCGAGCACCTGCTTGGGAAGTGATGCCACTAGACTCCATGCCCTTTGCTTCTTCAAGAGGACAAGAGCCTCAAAAATGAGACTGCGGTTTCCCTTCCAACGAGAAAGCTCCCCTGAAGGCAAGTGAAGGGGATTGTGGGGAAAGGCATGCGGACATCCCAGCGGGGCAGCTCCTGAACACGGAAACCCCCCTGCAGGTCGGAGGGGACGCCTAAGCTCCGAGCTCTGCCTGCTG
>NW_006282874.1:2332260-2335484 GCF_000327345.1 Myotis davidii
CGGGGGATCAGCCTGGAGGCTCGTCCTAAGCCGTCCCTCTGGGAGGCGGCATTGAACTTGGCGAAGCTGAGCTGCTCCTGATCGCGGCTGCTGGGGCCACTCACCAAGCTGCCCTTTCTGCCCCCGAGGAACACAGGGCAGAGCAAACAAGAGGCGTTTTACAAAGCGCATGTTGCGATGTGCGGACAGCGAGGCACACGGGCTGCGGGTCAGATGCAAGCCCTCAGGTGAGGGTCCCCGAGTGGCCGGGAACCCCCAGCGTCCGGGTGTGCAGGACGGCAAGGACCAGCCCCCTGATCGCTTAAGCCTCCCAGGATCATGGAAAACAATGGCTTTCCTTGGATTCGCCATGTAGCCTCAGGGCCACTGCGCACAGCTCCTGGGACTCAGCGGGGCTTGCTGGAGAAGGAATGATTGTTCTGAGCCTTAGAAAATGAGATTTTCCCACTTGAGTTTTCCCAGGAGCTTTTTGTTATCAGCTGCAGCAACTTTGCTGGAGAGCTGGCTGGCTATGTGTGCAAGCGCACGTGCCTGCATGTGCTGTGTGTGCGCGTGTGCATATGCGGGCGTGTTTAATACGGAGGCAGAGCAATCAGGTAGAAGCAGACTGTGTAACGGAAAGAATGGGTTTGAGAGTGAGACACACACCAGTCCAATGTGCTGAAGAGACGTCACTGAAATACTCTTTGCCTCACTTTCTTCAACTAAACGACTGGGGGCACCATGTCAACCCCTGGCCCAGACCCCAGGAAGTTTCCACGTGATGGCCTAGGTCAGTGGTTCTCAACCTTCCTAATGCCGCGACCCTTTAATACAGCTCCTCATGTTGTGGTGACCTCCAATTTCATTGTTACAAATGGAACATAATTAAAGCATAGTGATTCATCAGAAAAACAATATGTAATTATATATATGTTTTCTGATGGTCTTAGGCGACCCCTGTGAAAGGGTCGTTCAACCCCCAAAGGGGTCGTGACCCACAGGTTGAGGTCATGCCTGGTCTAGGTCATGCCTGCACGGGAGTTGGCTCACAGTGAGCACACGGATGTCCTCCCTCTCCTTGCATAGACACTTACATGACTAGTGGCCAAGGCTTTCGCCCAGGTGTGCAAAGAGAAGCCACGGCCTCAAGCAGCAGAAGGGCCCCCCAGAAAGGTGGGGCTCAGGGTAAAGTCAGAGGGGAGCAGGATGAAGGGACCTTGCAGGCTGTCTCGCCTGCTCATCATCCTGAGAGATTGATTACCTCTGATAGGCACGTCATCGCTAACACACCCAACTCCCCTCACGGTAGCCTTACCATAACTAACACACGCAACTCACCCACACAGGAGCCTTAACACACCCACCTCCCCCTCACGGTAGCCTTACCATCGCTAACACACCAAACTCGCCCACACGGTAGCCTTAACACACCCAGCTCCCCCTCATGGTAGCCTTAACACCCCAACTCGCCCACACAGTAGCCTTAACACCCCCATTTTACAGATGAGAAAACTGCTGAAGGCCAGTTTCAACAGTTTATCTCACGGAGGACCTGTGCCTGGCCCAGGGGACTGCTCTGGCCCAGGGGACTGCTCAAGGAATGTTTGCATCTTTAAAGAATGGCATGACCTTCAGTGTCTCAGGAGGCAGGCAGGAGGCCACTCTGGGAACTGAGGATCAGAGACATTGAGCAACTTGCCCTGGGTCACCCAGCAAGGAAATTATGGAACCAGGTCTGGCCCTCAAGTCTTCTCCACAGCATCCCATGGAGAGAGAAATGCTGACCAGCTCTTTGGAGGCGAGCTGCCCACAAAAACACAAAGGAAACCTCCGCAGATGAATGCTTACAATTCATTTCTCATGCAGTCACAGGCATGTAGGGGTGAGGTTTCCTGGTGTCTAAAACTTACTTTCCAGTGATTAAAGATAAAAGCGAACAAATGAAGGTTGGATCTAAGTGCAGGGCATTTGTTCATCTCACCACTGTTCTTTCAGCTTTGACATCAATTAAAAATTCCGTCGGTAAACAGTTGGAGACAATGCATGTCTCTCCCTTCTAGAAAGCCCTGGAGAGCTCCCCCTCCCCGGCAACACGCTGTTTAAGGGCTGCACATACTCAGACACTGGGAGTCCGTGAGCGGGGCCTCCGTTTCAGACCACAGCAGCCTCTGCCCCGCGTCATCCACACAGAAGGCCTTCCCACTGTCCCTGTC
Source organism: Myotis davidii (assembly GCF_000327345.1). NCBI lineage: Eukaryota > Metazoa > Chordata > Mammalia > Chiroptera > Vespertilionidae > Myotis > Myotis davidii. The sequence continues at coordinate 2,334,456 of NW_006282874.1, forward strand.
CCTCTGGCTGGCGCGGTACCGGCCGTCCTGGTCACACTGCAGGCCGGCCTCGCTCCTCTGACAGTCGGTGACGCCTGCAACCGAGAGATGGACACAACGCTGAACGGTCAATGGCGTGCCTCTGGGGTCCCCTCCCCCCAGATCCCAGGCTCCCAATCATTGATTAGACAGACAAGTCACATCTGAGCCACACACCCTCTAGCTCAAGCATGTGAAACTTGCGGCCGACGGGCCGCATACCTTGTTTAAATAAACGAGGCATGCGGTCGCCCGGCCGGCCGCGAGTTTGACATGCTTGCCTAGCTCATAACTCCTCAGTGACTCCGCCCTGACCCAAATATGATGTCCAGGCTCTCTGCTGGGCCACTAGACCCCTGAGGCCTGGCCCTACCCCTCTGGTTCTGCACAGGGGCCCCGAACTTCCTCGATTGCTGCATTCATCGCCGGGCGTGCACGCACCACCTTCAGTCGTACCATTTGCTCAAACCCAGGCCTTGCTCTGCAGCTTCTTCTTCTGGTGCTCAGCTCTCCCCAGTCTTCAGTGAGTTCACTCCTCACAGCTCATCAGCTTTCAAGTCAATCCTTACCCCCAGCCCAGGGGCAGCCTCCTAGCCCTTACGTCCCTCCTATCAACGCCCATCCTCACAGCATGGAGCACGGTCATTCCTCCCATTGGTCCATGTGAATGAGTGGTTGACCACTGTCTGCCTCCCACTCGGTAGAAGCTCCAAGAGGGCAGGGACCTGACCTGGTTTTTCTCCCTGTTGCATCCCAGCGTCTCCCGCACTGTGACACTGTGATTTCTAATTTAAAAATAGGGACATGCCTGCCCTAGCCAGTGTTCCTCAGTGGTCAGAGCATCAGCCGGCACACCCAGGGGTCTCAGGTTCAATTCTCGGTCAAGTGCACGTACCTGGGTTTCAGATTGGATCCCCACTCTTGGTCTATGTGTGTGCAGGAGGCAACCAATTGAGGTGTCTCTCTCATGTCCATGTTTCTCTCTCTCTCTCTCTTTCTCTCTCTCCCTCT
>NW_006282874.1:2335542-2343938 GCF_000327345.1 Myotis davidii
CCCCTCTCTCTCCCTCTCTCCCGCTCTCTCCCCCGCCCCCCCCACCCCTGCTATTTTGGTAGCACCCCCTCATTAACAAGGGCCAGTACATGACGCTGACCCCCTTGTAAGAGAGCATCCCTCCAGCAGTGTGACACACAGGAGGTCGCCCTCAACCACAGCGAACGCATCAACGTGTGCACAAGGAGGGCCCTGTCGGGGACTCCGCCCTCCTGGTGAAGACTTTCTCCTCCAGAGGAACTTGAGAGCCCTGGCCGAGGAATCCCTCCTACCTCCTGGAACTCCCACTGCTCTTCTGCTCAAGGAAACTGCCTTGATCAGAGGCAGTGACTTGATCTCTTTTGGTTAACTACTTTCAAAATCTATCACTAGATTTTTTATTTTGATTATTTCAGAGAGAAATGGGGGGGGGAGAGAAAGAAACATCAATGATGAGGGAGAGTCATTGCTCGGCTGCCTCCTGTTCACCCGACTCTGGGGATAGAGCCCACAACCCAGGCATGTGCCCTGACCAGGAATCGAACCCTGACCTCCTGGGTCATAGGTCGATGCTCCACCGCTGAGCCACGCTGGCCGGGCACACTATTCAGATTTTAAGCAATAATGGTTTGCCTCTCGTTCACACAATTTCAGGCTATGAGTCTTCGTCAGGGGAAACCCAGCGACGCCCACGTGATTGTTAAGTGGGCCACATGAAATCACGTGACCTACGGGAAGGCCATGCGTACACAGTGTCCTGACCTACGTACAAGGGAAAGGGCACGACCACACAGTGGCAATGCCTGCAGGTGGAAAGCGTCTCCCGCCTGCCAATCTGATAAAGCCGACATGAACATCAGAAGTTTCCGAGTCAGTATCGAGATCAAAGGCCAGACTTTGGCTGAAGGACTTCTCTGAGTCTTAACCTTCCAATCGGTAAAAGTTCAGGCTTATAATGTTGACCTAGAAGGGGAACTGGGAGGATTAAATGAGACAGCACAGGCAAGATGCCTGGCCTAGGTCGTGGTGGGGTGCGACCATTCAAAGATGGTGGCCTCTTTGCTTATTTCGTTGCACACCCAAGGGTTGTCAAGGGTGGGCAGTTTTTTCCCCATAAGATGCTCCTGGCAATGTCTGGCGACATGTCTGGTTGTCACAATTTGGTGGGGCGGGGGGCGTGCTGCTGTCATCTAATGGGTAAGGGCCAGTGAGCTGCGACATAAACCTCCTGCCACACATGGGACAGCCCCCAACACGAAGAAGTACCAGCCTCAACTGGCCACAGCGCCAAGGCCGAGACACCCGCTGTGTCCCCACTGCCCCGCAGGCTTCTGTGTCGAAGCGAGACCCTTTAGAACTCACAGTGAGTCCGACTGAACGCGCCGGCGGAAATGGTGGTTCTGCCCTCAGGACACGGGGCGCAGGTCAAGCTCCCAGCCTGGTCCTGGTAGAATCCAGCGGGACAGGGAACACACTGCTCGTCCTGGGAGTAGCTTCCTTCGGGACACTTCACTGGAAAGAGACACAGGGACGTGGTGGTCAAGTAAGACACTTGTGTCACAGTTACGACCTCACAGCACACGGGTCTGCATGTGAAATCCCCGAGTCAGCGTGAGACATCACTCAAGAACAAATGTGCATTGAAGACCCGCCCTGTGCTGGGCTCTGAGAGCCCAGGGTGAGCTGTGGGGAAGGTAGACAGTGCCTGCTCCCCGGGGGCGACAGGCTAGCAGATGAGAGCGTGTCCGACCAGAATCTCAGAGAAGGGAAGAAACGAAGCAGGGAGGAGGGGAGGCTAGCGAGCCCGGCCCCTGAGAGGTGACACTTGTGACTTCAGTGATGAGAAGTAACCCCAGGCAGAGATCGAGAAGGACAAATTCTAGGCAAGTGCAAACATCCTGAGGCAGTGATGGGTGTGGATTATTCAAGGAGTGGAAAGAGAAAAGCCAAACAGACCTAGCCAGTTTGGCTCAGTGCATAGAGTGTCGGCCTGCGGACCAAAGGGTCCCAGGTTCGATTCCGGTCAAGAGCATATACCTCAGTTGCAGGCTCCTCCCCGGCCCGGCCCTGATCAGGCACATGCAGGAGGCAACCAATCGATGTTTCTCTTATCGATATTTCTCTCTGTCTTTCCCTCTCTCTTCCACTCTCTCTAAAAATCAATGGACTATCCTTGGGTGCGGGGAGAGAGAGAGAGAGAGAGAGAGCGAGAGCGCAAACAAAGTTCCTGAAGCTACTGAGATCAAGCTTAGTGATGAAGGGAAGAGGTGATACTGGAGAACCACCTGAAAGATGAGTTCCAACCATCGGTCGCCATGGCAACAGTTCCCAAGGTTAAGGACAGGCTGGACATGCACAGTGTAGGGGCACAAGCTTTGGGGTCGGCAGACTAGGTCAAGCTCCTCTCCCCATGATACTTGCGTGACTTTGGACTTGAGCCCTATTCTCTGCAAACCAAAGCCTTTCCTGCACCCAAGGCTACCAACTTCCTCTGACCAAGTAGCAAGTGCGGACGTCCGTGCGGTACGTGCTGGAGTGAAGCCAGCGTTGCCCTAGCAGCTCCCATCTCTGGTACACGCTCACCACCGGCGTTTCTGAGTCAATCAGAAACCCAGACGCCTCCTGGGAACTGAAGGGAGCGCTTTCCGGGCGGCCCCGAGCCAGTCAGGGCCTCGCTCGAGAACGGGGTTTCGGTACTCCTATGAGTCAGCCTGTTGATCGTTTCTAGTATTTTAACCCCGGAGCTGGGACTGCTTTTTTCCAGTGGTCTCCAAAGTCATGGCTAAAGGAAAACAAAAACTTCCCGCCAGCCCAAGCTGCCCGCCCCAAATCTTAGATTGATGACTGACGGGGTGGGGGATGGGGCCAAATGGAGGCCACGGGAAGGGCAGCGCCACAGCCCTGGGCTGGAGGGCACGTATGCTCAGTAAGTGGCGCCTCTGGACTGTGCTCGGGGCAAGCACGTGTCTTTCTCTCCATTGCTGATGGCCACACTCTCATCCGCCCAGAGGAACCCTGTGTCAGTCACGCCGGGAGGTGACCCCGGCACTACCCAGTGTTTCATGTAAAGAGGGAGAAACGGGCCCGGAGAGGAGGGCTGACTGGCCCAAGGTCACACAGGGGTCAGAAGCACAGCTTGCCAGTGTGTCAGTCAGAATGAGACCGTGCCTGGGGGATCGCCATCCTCCCCTGGCAGGTGGGTCCTCTCCAAGACCCTTGAGTCTGCGGCACCAACGGGGATTCCTCCTTCAGGTAACTCCCTGCTCCTCTGAATATACCTGGCCACCTCTTCATATAGGTCTGTCCGCAGCCGGAAAATCACCAGAAAACCCCTGTGGCCTCCACTTTCCAATCTAAAATTCGTTCATGGTCTAAGCCCCTTGCCGGGCCCTAAGGCCTCTCCCACTCTCTCGCTGCCTATCTCCCCAGCCCCGTGTCCCGCATTCCCCACACACCTCATCCTCCAGCCACATAGGCCGTGCACACTGTCCCCACTGTCCCCACAAAGCCACCCCTCTTCACACACCCCCTGCTCTTAGTCTACCCCAGCGTCCAAGGGAAAGGAGTGATTTCCATCCTCAGGGTTCTTCCTCTGTCCTGTCATCTGAGCCTCTAGGGCGATGACTCTGCCCACGCACAGGCGGGGATTGAAAGACTTTTGAATAAAGAAAGATTCACCCGGCCGGTGTGGCTCAGTGGTTGAATGTCGGCCTACGAACCAGGAGGTCACGGTTCGATTCCTGATCAGGGCACATGCCTGGGTTGTGGGCTCGATCCCCAGTGTGGGGTGTGTAGGAGGCAGCTGATCAATGATTCTCTCTCATCATTGATGTTTCTACCTCTTTCTCCCTCTCCTTTCGTCTCTGAAATCAATAAAAATATTTTTTTTAAAAAAAGAAAGAAATGAAAGATTCTGCGCTCTGTACGTGCACTCTCCCGAGCTCAGGGGGCCTTTCCCGCAGCCTCGCATAGCTCAGTAGCAGCAGTGCAGGGAGTGTGGACCTACCGCACCCCAGTGGGTCCTGACTGGCGTCGCTGGAGGCCGAGATTGGGTGGAATCCTTCCAGGCACCCATAGCGGGTCCTGGGCGAGGTGCCCACGCTGTTCCCATGGAGGAAGCGGAGGGACGTGTCTGCTGGGAACGTCTTGGCATCCAGATGCAGCTGGAACTCGCCGCTTCGGATCAGATCCGCGAAGCGCCCTGCGAGGCCCTCGCCCAAGGCTTCCTCTATAAGACACGGGTGGGGCGGGAGTCACCTCACGGTGCTCGGCCCAGCCCGGGGAGGGTGCAGGGGCAGAGCCACCAGACACCCACGCCGAGAGGAGGCCCAGGCACTGTCCAGTGTTTCATGGTAAAACGGGAGAGACAGGTCCAGAGAGGGGGACTGACTGGCCAAGGTCACACAGGGTCAGAAGCCCAGTGAGCCCTCCAGCCCAGGTCTGTGGCGCTGCCCTTCCTGTGGCGTTCATGTGACCCCCCCTCCCTGCCACGCTGGACTTCGGTCACCGGTCTAAGGTGCACTGTCTGGATAAGCACCGTTTGGCAAGCCACCACCTCTGAGCCTCGGTTTTCCCATCTGCAATATGGACGCGCCTCTCTCACAGGTGGTGAGGATTCGGAGAGAGAATGTGCGATGGGGCCACTGCAGCAAAGGCAAAGCCTGCAGGAGGCAATGAGCCTCCCCCCGTGCCCCCCCCGCCCCCGCCTGGCCATGCACACCGAGAGGCCCCTCTGGGTGGCGGGAGTGATTCCTGGAGGGAGAGGAGCCCCCATCTGGAGCCGGGCGGACCCCAGCACACAAGGAGCACTTGCTTCCAACAGGCTGCGCAAAGCCAGCCGCGGCCGGAACCCTCAGTCGTCTCACTGATGCTAGGAATGATCATCCCCATCTTTTGCAGCTCCCAACACAGCCCCATTATCCAGGCTCTTCCAGAGGGAGACAAAGGGGACCCCGAATTCATGATGTTGGGGATCGTTGCCATGAGGACGGAGGAATGGCAGAGATGCCGCCTCCCTTCTGGTTATACCCTGGCCACCTTTCCAGAAGTTTCCTCTCATAGGACAGCGGTCATGTCCAGCCAGTCCGGACCCTCAGGCTATCACACCATCCCCTCTGCTTCTCCTGGCTTTCCACCCCCACGTTCCACCCTTATGTCCCTGCCTGTTCTAGGAGCACGGCAATGGGTCTACATAGTGTGCGTGGTCTGAGATGTCTCACAATTTGGAGAGGACAGAACGTGAATTATAAACCAACAGAGGCTCCCTCTCCCACCTTCTCACCCTTTTTCACACCTATAGCCCCTCTCCCTGCCCAGAAAGTCCAGCGGAGAATTAGAAAATGCTCACAGAAACACAACCAGGTGATATTATTGAACGCTAGTACGCCATTGATCAGAAATGTATGGGTTTTTACACACTGTTTGATACTTAGCTCCTCCCGGGAGCCGGGCTGATATCTCACTAGAGCCCCACAGGAAGGGATGATGCTCCACCGGCTCCTTTTGACAGATGAGGAACCCGAGACTCAGAGACAGCATAGCTCGTCTGAGGCAGCCAGGCAGGCAAACATACCGACGTCACGCAGATCAGGGAGAGAGGCCGGCGGGACGTCCTCAAGCCGCAACTTCCACGTGACATTCACTCCCAAACGCTCCGGGGTCAGACACTCCACCCGCACCGCCGAGTCGTCACAGGCCGGAACGGTAACCGGGGTCCCGACCATCTTCACCTACAGGGACAGGCGCCTTCAGTTCAAGAACACAGAGCAGGGAGCCAGATTTCCTTTTCTTTAACCCCTTCCCCGGCAGAAACGTGTATACACGTTTTCACAAACTGTTCTTTTTTCAGTCGTCGACGAGTATACTCGTCTAAAACTTTACCTTCAAAAACCAGCTACATACGTACCATTCTAAATAATTTCATCTAGAAACTTTCTGAGGAAATACTATTCTTAACCACAAAAATGGGAAGAAAAAATAATTACAAACTGTTTTCATAACCAGCATCAAAAATACTATATAGAACCAAAATAAAAAAATTAGTCTGAAAAAGAAACGTTTTTAACAAGAAAATTGTTGGGGAAGGGGTTAATACATTTTAACTGATGTCAGAGAGGAAGGGAGAGGGAGAGATAGAAACATCAATGATGAGAGAGAACCATTCATCGGCTGCCTCCTGCACGCCCCCTACTGGGGGCCGAGCCCTCAACCTGGGCCTGGGCCCTGACCAGGAATCAAACCATGAGGCTCAACCATGAGCTTCGCCAGCTGGGCGGGTGCCAGCTCGTGGAACCCACAGCAGGCCCAGCCTGGCTTCTCCTCCCAACCTGAGCATCAGTGACTGCGGGGCAGGGTGGGTGGAGGGATGGTGAGGGGCCTGGTTGGCCCAAGGACAGTGCTGGGCACAGTCCAGGGTTCAACACCAGCTCACTGGTCAAACTCTTTCTAAGGGTAACAGCCCAAGAGCTTCCATACCCCCAGGGGATGTTAGTCCACCAAAGCTCGGGTGCCCAGAGACGACAGGAGCTTGGACACCTGGGTGCAGTTCTGTGGGGGCAGCCTGGGCTTCAGGACGCCATCAACATGACCTGCCACGCCACAGACTGGCACCACACATGCACCCTGTGCCACGTCCCGCACAATGCCTGGATGAAGGTGACGGTGGCTATGGGGTTCGCGCAGTGGTCACCGGTGAGGAACTGCTATGTGCCGGTCATTCCAGTGACGAGCCGGGTTTGGACTCGCCTCTGCTGCTACCTAACTAGCCTTGACCAACTTACTTTCTCAGCCTGAACCTAGGTCTGCCCACGGGTAAAATTATCCGGTGTCCAACTTCAGGTTCACCGGAGGCTCTCGGACCCCAGGACCCCGAGCTCCGCCCCCGGCCCGCCGCGGGGGAGGCAGGCACGCACCTGGACCTGGCAGAAGCCGCGGGCTGTGAGCTCGTCCGAGATGAAGGCCTGGAAGGCCAGCAGCAGCCCCGCGTAGTCGGCGCTGCACATCTTGCCCGGCGGGAGCCGGAGCTGGAACTGGGCTCGGGTCTGCAGGGTCTGCCACAGCTGGGGCCCTGCAGGGACGAGTCGGGTCAGCAGACGCAGCACACAGACCTGTGGGATCCCTTCCTGCCTTTGTTAGCTTTTCCTCTGCAAACATAACCCTCCTGCCTGTGGTCTGGAGCACGCCAGCACGGCCGTGTGCACTGTCCTCCTCAGTCCACACACGTCCTGGTGCGACAGATCCCTCCGAAGTCAGAGCCCCTCCCAGCCAGCGGTCCTGCCCCGGCCTCTCCGCCTGGCTGCCCTGCATCCTGGGCCCTCGACAAGCCTCTGGGCAAAGCCCCCCACGATCTTGCATTCGAACAGGGCAACTCCGTGTGGCTTTGCCGGTGGAGAGCAGACTCCGCAGCACAAAACGCATGCTCTCAGGTGGCTCAGTGCACACCCTGCACATCTGGACACAGCAGCCCTACATCCCACGTCCGAATCCGAGGCCCACCCCTCTCTTCTCCCAAGTCCCTCGCTCCCGGCCCAGCTGGGTCTGGATTTCAGCTGGGGCCCTTTGGTCACAGTCAGGTGGGCGATCCACTTGTGTGTCAACATCACGTTTTGTACTTTTTCTGGATAGCATTCTCTATCCCAGGATGCTTTGCAACAAACACTGTCCATTGACACTCGGCCAGCTCCCCAGAGCCTGTGGCAGTTCGAGGTTTGGGGTCTCTATCCTAGACACCCCTTCCACAGCCCCAGGTGGACCCCGTGCCAGGCCCCAGCATCCGCCCCTGCCCTGCCTGGATGAGTACCCACGCCAGCCTTTGCCAAGGCCCCAGCGGTCAGAACCCGGGGCCGTCTCACAGACGGTGCACGTGAAAGTGGGTCCAGTGGGCAGACAGGACAGCAGCTGTGCCCATATTCAAACAGGGCACAGGCCCACAGCTCTGCCAGGCGTAGAGGGACCCGGGGGAGAGGCTGGTGTGGAAGGTCCCACTCAGGGGCCAGACATGTAGCTGAGAGCTTGTCCCACCATAGTAACTGACACAGCCATGGAGCCCCCACCTGCTGGACCCAGTCCCACCCCCAACACCTCCCCGTAGAGCCTGAAGTGAGGGCATTCTCCGGGAACAGACAGCTCCAGAGAAGCCGCAAAGGAGTCTGGGAAGCACAGGGGCTCCTTCCAGAGATGCCCCACGGGCCCCTCTCTGCTCCGGATCAGATGCCCCCTGGCTCACAGGGAAAGGCCGTGCGGGCAGGGAAAGTGTGAGGGGCGGGGTACGGGGCAGACATCCCCGCGGTCACTCACGTTGGCAGGCCCAGGGCTGGGGCGGCTGTGACAGCCAGCGTCTCCTCTCCAGACTGCATTCCAGCGGCCCCAGGGGGAAGGCGCTCAGGTAGCCCCGGCGACACAGCAGCTGGCACCGCTGG
>NW_006282874.1:2344062-2349589 GCF_000327345.1 Myotis davidii
GTTGAATGGCAGTGGGCACTGCGGGCCTGGGAGCAGGAGAGAGGCGGCTGGGGGCATCTGCCCAGCACTAGGGGGCTGGCACTCCTGCCTCTCTCCCCCTCTTCCCTGCCTGCGGGTGTGTGGGCTCCTCGGACCCTGGCCTGGGCCTGCTGCCTCCCTCCCTGCCCTCCTCTTGGAGGAGCCCGTCTCTCAGTTGGACCAGGTGCTTGAGCACAGAGGACTCTGTATCTTCACCTCCAGCTTCTTCCATCTCCAACCCAGCTGCCCACGGTCCCCTCCACCTCTAAGCAACACGTCATAACTCACTGCTCCCAATCAGTGATTCTCTCCTCATCGATGTTTCTGTCTCTCTCTCCTCCCTGCCTCTCCAAAATCAATAACGAGATACATGTATAATAAAAAGTCCCAGCCACGATGGCTCAGTGGTTGAGCACGGGCCTATGAACCAGGAAGTCACAGTTGGATTCTGGTCAGGGCATAGGTCTGGGTTGCAGGCTCCATCCCCCGTGTGGGACCTGCAGGAGGCAGCTGATCAATGACTCTCTCTCATCATTGATGTTTCTGTCTCTCTCCTCCTCCCTTCCGCTCTGAAATCAATAAAAATATATTAAAAATAAATAACTGAATAAATAACTCCTGCTGCCCACCCACGCCTGTTCGTGCTTCAGTACCCAGAGCTCAATGCGTGGCACCTCTGCCTCCAGCTGTCCCAGGTGGGCATCCCGGTCGGCCCCACCTCCTCTGCCCTGGCGCCAGCAGAGGCCACGGCTCAGGCCTCCTCACCTTCTCTGCATGCTGTTGCCCTCCCCCGTCTTTTCCTTGAACTGCGAGGGAAACCTCCTCGCCAGGTGCCCTGCCCGGGGCCTCGGCACTAGGTCTCCGCTCACACATCCAGTCCGGTCCCCGTCGCCGGCCAAGAAGCTGCGGCGAAGCCGAAACCGGTTTGGCTCAGTGGATAGAGCGTCGGCCTGCGGACTGAAAGGTCCCAGGTTCGATTCCGGTCAAGGGCATGTACCTGGGTTGCGGGCATGGACGGACACCCACGCTCAGCCCCCTGGGTGCCCGCTGACCCGGGCCTCTCTCTCGCTCTCACGCGCTCTGTCCCTCTGCCTCCAGGCAGGGCTGCCTTTCCCTGGACATGCCCTTCCCTCCATCTGCTTATCTGCCTAGAACCGGGGTCGGCAAACCGCGGCTCGCGAGCCACATGCGGCTCTTTGGCCCCTTGAGTGTGGCTCTTCCACAAAATACCACGTGCGGGCGCGCATGTACAGTGCAATTGAAACTTCGTGGGCCATGCTCAGAAGCCGGTATTTTGTGGAAGAGCCAGTATTTTGTGGAAGGGGCCAAAGAGCTGCATGTGGCTCGTGCGGCAAAGGGGCCAAAGAGCCGAATGTGGCTCGCGAGCCACAGTTTGCCGACCACTGGCCTAGAAGATTCCTTTTTGACCCTCAATGATCAGCCCAGCTCCTCCAGCTTTCCAGCACCTTCCATGGCTCTCCCAGGCCTTCTTAGGTCTCCTGTCCCCAAGCTCTCGGCCCACTGGTGCAGCCCTGCGTGTTATCAATTAGCCAAGAGTCCAATCACCAGCTGCATCGAGCCCCAGGAGGAAAGACCAGGCCACAGCGCAATGCTGACTGTGGACCAGGAGACTGAGAGCCAGAGAGGTCGAGGGCCACGCCCGAGGCCACCCAGCAAGGAGGTGGAGAGCTGCCAGTCAAGTCTGCCTGCCTGTCTGGCAGCAGGAGGTCAGCAGGAGGAGCTCCGGGGGGCTCTTGTTAATGAGGCGGCTCCACAAATAAAAGGTAAGCCACTGATCATTCAATTATCTCTAGTCATCTGATAGTTCTGATATATATTCGTATGATATATATTTCAATATTCGATGTCCAAACAACGTTCAAAACTAGAAATAAGCATAAGCAAGTCAACACCTGCAGGGACCCCTGCGGCTCCAGCTGGATGGACCCATCCCCACAGGCAGCTGCCCCCAGCTTCCCCCCAGGATGGGAGACCGGGACCTGGACGCCCCGCAGCCCGCAGGCTTCTGGTGCCAGAGACGCTGCACCAGCTACCTAACCTCAGCGCCAGGCTGTGCGTTGGCAGGGAGGGGACACCAGTTTCCAGCTCTCGGGAATCCGTGGTCACCATGTCCTCAGGCCCTCCTGCCCCTCCCCCACTGTCCCTGTTCTCTAGACCCCCTCCCCCTGGGTGAAGAAAGAGAGGGGCAGGACACCCCCCGCCCCCAGCCAGGGGCCCTGAGGGCACATCTTACTCTCACAGGCCGGCTGGCTCCCAACCACGCGAGTCCCGGGCACCTCCTCTCCGCTGCCCAGAACGCACCAGCAGCTTTCCTGGGCCCGGCTGCACTGCACTGGGGACCGGCCTCCGTCCTCGGCCCCGCAGGCCGGCGTGTAGCCTGGGCTGGCCGTCCGGGAGAGGATGCCGCCCTGGGGTGCTTCACAGAGGCCGGGGCCTGACACAGAGACCAGCCAGTGAGGCTTTCCACAGAGCCCACAGCCCTCGCCACCCACAGGCGCCACCTGCCACCACCAGTCCCAGGCCCCACCAGGGTCTCAGCCACCCACCTCCCACTGGGTATTGAGCTAGGGCAGGGCAAAGGCTGAGCCTTGCTCAGCTCTGTACACACACACACACTCACACACACATATACTCACACCACACACACACAACTCACACACACACTCACACATACACACTCTCACACACACATATACACACCACACTCACATACACATACACACCCACACACACACAGACACACACACACATACACTCACACCACACACACACAACTCACACACACTCACACATACACACTCTCACACACACATATACACACCACACTCACATACACCCACACCCACACACACACACACACACACACTCTCACACACATATACACACCACACTCACATACACCCACACCCACACACACACACACACACACACTCTCACACACATATACACACCACACTCACACACACACACACACTCACACCACACACACACAACTCACACACACACTCATACTCACCCACACAATCACACACACACACACACTCACACACACACACACACTCACACTCAGACATACTCTCATACACTCACACACATACCCACACATACACACAGACACACACACACACAATCACACACACACACACGCTCACATATACACTCACACACACACTCACACTCATACTCTCATACACTCACACACATACCCACATATACACATAGACACACACATAGACACACACACACACACTCACACCATACTCACATACACACACACACACACTTATACTTACACACTCTCATACACTAACACATACTCACCCCCCGACACACACAGACACACACACTCACAAACCCAGGGTGCATGGGGAGGGGCTGGGGGAAAGGGCAAGGGGTGACTACTCACACTGGGCACTGCCGTTCGTGCGGGGCGGGGTGCCCTCGCCTGAGGCCTGGTCCACACACCAGATGCCAGCCTCCGTCGCCTGCAGCCTGGCAAACTCTCCTGTCTGGAACAAAGCCGAGGTTAGGTCAGCCCCGGGAAGATGCTGCTGAGGCCACAGGTCAGTGAGTGGACACCAGGAATGTCCCTCCCAAACCCCAGTGCTGGCCTCTCCGCGTGGAGGGAGGTGGCCTGGGCGGCTCCCCTGATCCAGACCCATCCCTCACACCATCTGAACTGACGGTCAGAACCACCCACGAGGCCAGGGCCACAGGAGTCCAGTCTCGGGATCTCACTGATCTTCGTGAAGCCGGGAATCAGAGGCCAGTTGTGTTCCTATCGGACCCGCTTTAGGGACAGGGAACCGAGGCCCGGGGCCTTCATCCCTTGGACGTGAGTGGCTGCGATCCTAGCGTGAATCCTTTCGCTAGGAGCTCTTATTCCTAAAATTGGCCACTGCACCCAACTATTAGATCTACTATAACCCCCAGGAGCTGGGAGGGTGATGTGATGACATCTTACATGAGTGTTGAGAAACTAAGACACAAGGACTTTGCAAAACGACTTTGCCCAGGTAACTGTAGGAAAAGCATAGACACGTGTAAGTGACTTTTAAAGAGTTTTCATGAGTGATATTTCCTTGGGCCCTCAAAACAGTCTAGCACCGGGTAGGATAAAAACGTGGTTCGATCCTATGATAAAAAAACAAAACAAAATGAAGACTAGAGAAGGTGAGTAAATGGCCCAAGGTCACCCAGCCAGACTCGGCCAGGACTCTAGCAACAATGCCGATCTAGAACTCCCTACAAGTTTTAAACAAAAATAAATGTATTTCCTGGCTGATGTGGCTATTGTTGAGCATCAACCCAGTAATTAAGGGATCAAGGCCCTATTCCCGGTCAGGGCACATGCCCGGGTTGTGGGCTCGATCCCCAACAGGGGGCATGTAGGAGGCAGCTGATCAGTAATTCCCTCTCATCGCTGATGTTTCTATCTCTCTGTCTAAAAATCCATTTTAAAAAAAAACAACATTAAAAACACATACAAATGCATTGAACACGAGGAAAGCCATCCCCAGCCTGCGGAGAAGGCCTGCTCCTCCTCGGCCTCCCCAGCCCGCGGAGCCTCACCTCCAGGCAGGTTGGGATGAAGAGGTCGTCGGGGGAAGGGTCTCCCTGGGACCCGGCCTGTTTCCAGCTGGAGAGCAGCCCGCTGGCTCGCGCTCTCTCACAGGCGGAGGGGCCTGCGGGGAGAGAAAGGCTCTTTACAGGCTGCGTGGGCCCCAGGACAGCGAGCAGAGAGCCCAGGCCCAAGCGGGCCCGACATCAGGGCCAGGGTCTGGGGCGGATGGAGGCCGGCACAGAGAGCTGGAGTCTCGGCCGAGGAGCAGGCTGGGGCTCAGGGACAAAGGCCCAGGCAGGCGGCAGCATGGTCGAGGTGCAAAGTGGGCAGCTGATTTCCCGGGTCAGAAACCGGGGAGAGGCAGGGCTGCAGAACAGACGGCAGGTGGCTGTTGAAGCCATGGAAGGAGGTGAAGCTGCACAGGGAGGGTGTGGGGGAGCCCAGCGCCCCGGCCTCTCCCTGCCCCTGTCCACCTGGGAAACTAGGCAGGGCCAGGCCTGCCAGAGTCTTCCAGACGCGGGCGGGGACTTGGGAAACGCGGGCTGGCTGCCCTCGGGGTTCGGCCCTCAGAGCTCCCCTGGTTGGGGCCCTGAGTGCCCACCGCCAGGGTCAAGCAGGGGGATCCGTGGGCTCCACTTACACTGGGGGGCCTGGGAGGAGCGGGCAGTCAGCGAGGCCGGCACGTACTGTCCCTTCCCGTCCACACACCAGCAGTTCCCTGGGAGAGACCACGGCAGCACTCAGGAGGCGCACAGGGCTCGCCTGCGGGTGTCTCACCAACAACCATCCATCTTTACGCTGCTGATGGCGCCAGAGGGTCCCCCACCGGTCCCCCTGCCCGACCTCGTTCACCACACGGGCCTTAGCACCCTAACCCGCCTTGGCTCTGGCTGGCAGAGTCACCGCTCCCATTTTATGGATGAG
>NW_006282874.1:2350730-2352529 GCF_000327345.1 Myotis davidii
GAGTCCTGCTCCTGCCCCCAGGTGTGCTCTTTCCACTAAATGAAAAGGGGTGCCCCTCGGCCTCCCACAGGGGCCCATCCCCCTCACCGGTCCCCGCGTGGCACTGCACAGGCTCCCAGTTTCCAAACGCGTCACACTGGGGCACGTAGGGGCTGGACCGCAGGCGGGACGCTCCGGAGGCGGCGGGGGAAGAGCTGCGACTCTGATAGAAGTCCAAGGCTGTGGGGGCGGGGGAGGCGCAGAGGGTGAGGCCCTGCCTGGAAACGCCCGCAGCATGGGCGCTGCCACCGAGAAGGGGCACATGTCCCTGTTCCAAACAGGAGGCCTCCTTATCCACGTGACAAACACGCCCACCCAAAATGAGACAGGGGTACCTCCAACAGGGAGAGGCACTCGCCAGACTGTTCTTTACAAATAAAAAGGCAATAAAAATGCAGCCCCGACTGGTGTGGCTCAGCGGTTGAGGGTTGACCTCTAAACCAAGAGGTCACGGTTCAATTCCCGGTCAGGGCACATGCCCAGGTTGCAAGCTCAATCCCCAGTGGAGGCATGTAAGAGGCAGCCAATAAATGACTCTCTCTCATCATTGATGTTTCTCTCTCTCTCTCTCTCTTTTCTTCTCTGAAATCAATTAAAAATATTTTTTAAAATTTTTAAAAATAAAAATGCAGGCCCTGGCTAGCGTGACTCGGTTGGGCATCGTCTCATGCACCAAAAGGTCACCAGTTTGATCCCCAGTCAGGGCACAGGCCCGGGTTGCAGGCTCAATCCCCGGAAGAGGGCAGGAAGCAATCGATCGATGTTCTGCTCTCACATCGATGTGTCTCCCCCTCTCTCCCTCTCCCTTCTTCCATCTCCAAAAATGAATAAAAATATTTGAAAACAGAAACACAGGCTGAAGTTTGAAGGAGTCTGCAATGCTCCTACAATAACATTCGTGTGAAGTCAATTAGGTCAATGAAGTGTCTTCGGTCGTGAGAAAACAGCGGTAACAGATACATGGACTTCACATGTGCGGTGGCCCAGGCACAACCTACGCACATGCTTCCGTGGACTGAACCCTCACTCAGCCCTGGAAGAGAGGTCAGCCTCCCTCATAGTAGGCACGCAAATACTTGGTGAGTGAAAAAGAAGGAAGTGCATGTATGAGAGAGGGAGGGGGAGGGGAGGTAAAGAGGGAAGAGAACAGCCGCCAGCCGGGCAAGTGCAGCCCCAGGAGCAGAGACCGGCCTCACAGGGGGGAGGACCTTCTCCTGACTCGGAGAAGGAGATGGGCCATGGCTCCCCGAGCAGAACCTAACAGCCCTCAGGACACCACTCCCACGGTTGGAACCCACTGGGAGACGGGGGCCCGCTCTGGTGCAGCGGACGGGACCCAGGAGTCTCCTAAGCTTCTGCCTCATTCCTGGCCGGCACCTCATGGCTGTGTGATCATGAGCCACTTGCCAACCTCTCTGAGCCTCAGTGTCCCCATCTGTGAAATGGGTCTAATACTTGTCAGGGGTTATTTTATATCAAAAGAGCTTCAGCACCCAGCTCATGCCAGGCACAGCTGTGGACCTTTCCTCCCACAGCCCCTCACTGAGGACACTGCTCTGCGGCCCTCCTTCCCTCTTTGTCCTGGCCCTCCCAGCCTCACGCTTCAGGACCTGGAGGTCTGCACACACATACACACACATACACACACACACACACTCACACCTGGAGGTTTGCACATGCGCACACACACACACACTCACACCTGGAGGTCTGCACACACATACACACCACACACACACACACACACACACACACACACA
>NW_006282874.1:2352543-2373246 GCF_000327345.1 Myotis davidii
GGAGGTCTGCACACACATACACACCACACACACACAGACACACACGCACTGACACACAGAGCTCCCTCCCCTCTGCAGCAGGCCAGCCGCCTCTCCTCATCCGGAGGGATTCAGGGGAATGAGCAGCCCTGCCCCTTCCCGGGGACACTTCCTCTATCTGAGCACCAGACATGAGAATGAAGCTGCAGAGCGTGTGCTGCATGGAGGGGAT
The DNA here is from genome assembly GCF_000327345.1 of Myotis davidii. Lineage (NCBI taxonomy): Eukaryota > Metazoa > Chordata > Mammalia > Chiroptera > Vespertilionidae > Myotis > Myotis davidii. The sequence continues at coordinate 2,352,755 of NW_006282874.1, forward strand.
CCCCCTTAGCCCGACTTCTGGAGAAAATGGCATCATTGCCATTCAAGGAACAGATCCCTGTGGCACCAACAGCTTCCGTGCCCCTGCCTCCACTTCCCTCCCTGCCCAGAGTGGTCCCAGCTCCAGGCGAAATCCCACTCCTCCACTCTTTCATTGCGTCAGATCCCGAGCCACACACAAAACCCTAAATGACTGGCTTCTTGCCCAAAGCAGGAGTCCTCCCACCTCCGCCTCTGAGGAACAGAGAAAGGAAGTGCAGGGCTTGGGGGCGGGAGGGCACGGAAGAGGAAGGAGGAGGGGTAGAAGCAGGAAGGATGGTGAACCAGCACTAACAGGGCTCCTGCCATCTGCCAGGCAGTGTTCCAGGCCTGGGATCGAAGGAAGAGTAAGAGGAGACCTGTGCCTGGTCCTCCGAAGGAGAGGGCAGGGGCGGGGGAGCAGGAAACAGACGGTCCGTGGGAGGTTCTCACCTCCTGTGGGATCAGGAGAACTGAGGCAGCAGGCAGCCCAGCTGGGCAGGCAGGAGTGGGTGCGCTCTGTCCTCAGAGGCTTGGATGGTGTCGGGGTGACCACTTTGTGTGACCCAAGCCCAGAAAACCCCAGACAGGGCGTCAGCTGAGTAATATGACCAGAGATGGGGGCTTAGGAGAGGCTTGGAGACGGGAACCTTTTGTCCCACTGAGGATGGCATGGAGTCAGTGAGAGAGCGGGGAGGGGCAGGGGACCCCACCGAGCCGGCTGCAGGGGGTGGAGGGCGAGCAGAGGCTCTGGGATGAGACAGGGCTGCCTGGGGACCGGCTGGCGGGGCAAGAGGCTCAGGGCCGGACCCGCTGCTGCACATCCGGGCTCTGCTGGTTATTCATGGGGGAACCTGGGCCTGTGGCTTAACCTCGGTCTCCGCATTTGAGAACATCGCAGATGGTGATGGCAGCGTCATTCTCACAGAGCCGCTGGGGGTCAGATGCAAGACTTAGCTGTCCACCGAGCACAGCACGTGCCTGGCCAGGCCAGGGGGAGTGTCGGGGAGCCCTGAGCTGTTGCCAGGGGCGAGAGCACTATGGATGCTCTGAGCTTCTCTCGGTCACAGGCAGGTCACGGGCGTGGGTTTGGAGTCACCGGCAGGGTCCGAGGGGCTCATAGGGGAAGGAGCCGATACCCGTAATGTTTCGGTGATGAGGGTGCCTCTCCTTCCCCCGTGGGGTGCTCCTAGATTCTTAGAAACGGAGGGGGCTTTGGAGCTGGCTAGGAGGGGAGCCTGAGTAGGGGGGCTGGAGCCCCTCACCTTTAGCAAGAGCGCTTGGCTTCACGGGGCCTGCGGCTGGCGCTGGAGGGTGTGGGAGCATCTTGGAGAGTATGCACATCCGGCTTGGAAGGGCACCTCACAACCACCGCCTCTGCATTCCCAGGAACCCACTGGCCTGGGGAAACCGAGGCCGCAAAGCCCACTCCAGCTCCTGCTCCCCCAAGAGATGGAACAAGAAACCGAGCGCATCACTCACTGGACTGCGCTGCCAGGCGAAGGGCGTCCTCGCTGCCGCCCAGAAACTGCTGGGAGAAGGCCTCCCGGGGTGGGGAGCCGGGGGGCAGGCCAAGCTCCTCGTTGCTCAGCCGGATGCCCGTGGCCGCCAGCAAACTCTCCCCCAGAGGGAACCAGGAGCTGTTGGAAGCCAAGACCACCTCCTCCGAGTCCGCGATGAACTGCAGAGCACGCAGCTGCGCGTCGGTGCAGGAGCCGGGACCTGGGAAAGGAAGACACTGCAGGCAGGTGCGTCCCACCTACGGCCCCCTTGACCCCTCTGCAGTGTGCACACACATGCATGCATGCACATGGTTGCCTCAGCTGTTTGCTTCCCACCAGCTCCTTCCACAACCTGGAATGTTCTTTCCGTTTTGTCCCCACGATCTCATTCACTCAGCATTGATGGGGGACCTACTATGGAAGGAGGTTAATCATCGCTAGTGTCTGCTCCCCTCCAGGCTCTGGACTAGGCACGGGCACTCAGACCAGCTCATTTAACCTATGCCGCAGCCGACAGTGACGTGTTGACTTCGAGGGTTGGCCTTTCTCTAGAACTTGACATGTGAATGCCCAGGCATGGCAGCTCTCATGCACATCTGTTACCAAACCTTCTACAAGCCTCACCTCGGCCAACAGCCAATGTTCGGCTTTTCACGCTCCCCAGGAAGGTCTGGGCGATGCTGAGCACTGCCTCAGTGACCGGACAGACTGGATTGGACTTGAACTGCTAGAACTACCTGTACCAGCAGCAAGGCTGGCTGGAGATTCCACTTGGACAATAGCAGCGATGAAACTGCCTGGGCGTTGCCTCCAGCCGCTGCTGGCAGGTCCATCGGGCGAAAGGCCTTTGGGTTTGACACTGACTCAGCCTCGTTCTGCTTGTGCCTCACACACGGCAGGCAGCTCTCTCCCAGGGCCCTGTCGTCAGCCTGGACCTACAGACCTCGGTCGGCAGCTCTCCTATCGGTCCTCTCGTTCACTCCCTCAAGCCCATTTAAAGCGCTGGAAGGCGGAGGCACCTGCTGAGGTCCCGAGCACCCAGCAGTGTCCTTGTAAGTAACAAGTCCATCATAAGAGGAGTTGGTTGGCCCTTGCCTGTTTGGCTCAGTGGGTAGAGCGTCGGCCTGAGCACTAAAGGGTCCTGGGTTCAATTCCAGTCAAGGGCATATGCCTCGGTCGCAGGCTTGATCCCCAGTGTGGGGCTTGCAGGAGGCAGCCAGTCAATGATTCTTTCTCATCGTTGATGTTTCTGTCATTCTCTCCCTCTCCCTTTCTCTCTCTAAAATCAATAAAAATATATATATATATTTTTAAAAGTACAAATTCAGTTCCTCCCAGGGTTGAACTCACATGTGGGGACCTCACCCGGCTCGGTCCGGGTGCCCTCCCGCTCTTGACCGGCTTCGTCCACACACCAGCAGGTCCGCAGGTCCAAGTGCGCCAACGGGGCGCTGAAGTCCGAGTAGGGCCCTGGGTACCGGCGGAGCTGGCCGCGTAGGATCTGCCAGAAGAGGTAGGGCTCCAGGAGGACGTTGCCCCCGGGCCGGGTCCGGTTCCCATCCAGCACGGCCGGTGGGACCTCGCCGAGAGAGGAGTACCTGGCCAGCCCGGGGAAGACGCCCTGCTGGCCGGCCTCGTACAGACTTTGCAGGAAGCGACGGAAGCTGCCAGAGGCTGCGTCCCTGTAGCTCAGGACCTTCGTGAGTAGTTCAGCCGCCGTCAGCTCCAGGCCACCGCTGTCCTGGGCCCTCCACCGTTCGTACCACTCGAAGGCCTGCTCCGGGGGCCCGTCACACTGCACGGGACTCCACCGCCCGCGGGCGCTGCACTGCGGGATGTAGACGCTGGAGAGGGCGGGCGGCAGGCTGGAGTTGGAGACCAGGGTCCGCACGGCCCCGAGGAAGGCGCGCTCGGCCCGCAGCTGACAGGGTGTGGGGCCTGGGGAGGAACAAGGAGCACAGTGTCAGGCGAAGGGACTTGGTCAGCACAGGAGACCAAGGCAGAGCCCTTAAGTGTCCAAACTCCATCTGAGCCCTTACACGGCCACAGGTCCCACCACTGGTGGACAGAGAGCACCCCCATCACTGCTCGGGGACTGTGGAGACCAGCTGTTGTCAACACTGGAGACAGCTATGGGGCAATTCCTTACAGCCAAGGAAGTCTTCCTATTCAGCTAATTGGTTAATGTTATCAAGAGTTTTCTGGCCCGGCCGGCTGGTCTCAGTGGTTGAGCATCGATCTTATGAACCAGGAGGTCACGGTTCGATTCCCAGTCAGGGCACATGTCTGGGTTGTGGGCTTGATCCCCAGTGTGGGGTGAGCAGGAGGCAGCCGATCAGTGATTCTCTCTCAACATTGATGCTCCTATCTTTCTCTCCTTCTCTCAAATCAGTAAAAATATATATTTAAACAACAACAGAGTTTTCCGGACAATTTTTAAATTAACCAGAAAATTTGGCCTCTAACAGAAGTGTGAGGCTTTGCTGTGATTGCATTCTTTTTTCTGCAATGCACTGTGTCAGGGCCCCCAGAGAGAACCGGAGATTATAGACGGAACACCCGACAGACTTACACTGCTGGGGTCGCCCAGGTGCGCTTTGAGTTCCAGGAATGGCCTGACCCTCCTCGTCCACACAGTGGCATTCGGAGTCGAAGCACTGAATGGGTAAGAAGTGGCCCTGGCGGGTACAGGAAGGCATGGACAGACTGGAGCCTGCGGGCTGGCTGCCCGCGAGGCTGAGCCGCCGAGCCCTTTGCTTCTCACACGCTGTGGGGCACCGTGGCCGTCCGCCTCTCACCCTGGAGCTGGGCAGCTCTTTGCCCTGGGAGTCCACACACCAGCACTCTCCGGCAAAGCACTGGACATCCTCATAGCTTCCTTCTGCCGTGCATGACGGGACAAAAAGGCTGCCGGGTGTTGCCTCACAGCCCTGGGAGTTGAGCACCATTCCCATCACATCACCCAAATCCCTGGCTATGTCTTCCGGCACGGACACCGCGTGCTGCAGGAACAGAAGGAATTCCGGAAGGTCCAGGAGAGAAGCGAGGGATTTCAGGGCGTTTTGGTTCTCTTGCACGTTGACCTCAAAGCCAAAGCTGCCCACAATTGTCTTATTCATAGCCCTGCCTTCCTTCGCGGCTCCGGGTGTTTCCACAGCAGGATTCGAATCCAGTCCCGCAGAGAGGAGTTTGGCTTGATTGACAAGTCCTCCTCCACCCTGGAAGCCTGGGAGGCCGAGTCGCTGGAAAAACTGACTGAAGTTAAAGCTGCCTCTTGTGCCAAGGGCTCCCGACAAGTTAAACTGGCCGACGTTCGCCAAAAATCTCCCCCCAAAGAGGTTCTGCTGCAGGCGCTTTGGGTTGGCGGTAAACTGAAGGGCAAGATGAGCCAGCTCGCGGGAGGGGAAAAGCCCTCGGATGGCTTCTGGGAGGAGACTCCCTGCGGCGGGAAACGGTGGTTTCTGGCCCTTGATGAGGGAGCGGAGGATCCCCGAGTCCACAAAGAGCTGCTTGATGGTGGGCGGGCAGGGCGGGGCCCCTCCAGCTCCTCTCCGGGGGGTCACGAAGGAGCCCCGGAGGCTGAGGTCGCCCGAGGGCCCGAAGCGGAGCCTGGACAGGGCGCGCCGCCTCTCGGAGGAGCAGGACCCGGCGCCAGCTGCACAGGGCGAGCAGAGGAAACGGGGTTAGCATCACCACCGAAAACCCGCCGCACACGTGCACCAGCATCCTGGGCTGGAACGTCTCCCTCCTCCCTCGCCCCTCATTCACGTCCACCTGGGGCCTTGGAACTTGATCTCGTGGGGAGAGAGGGTGTTGGGGATATGACTAGTCAAGATGAAGTCTTACAGGATTAGAGAGGGCCCTGCATCAATGGCTGGAGTCCTGCCCAGAGGACACGTGATGAGATGGACAGACACACAGGAAGAAGCCACGCGAGGGCAGAGACTGGGAGAGTGCGGCCGGCTGGGGCCGAGGCCTCACAAGGACGGGGCAGGAAGGATGCTTCCTGGGCACCGTTAGCGAGAGCGCAGCCCTGCCACCCAGCCTCCAGGACTGAGAGAGAGTAAGTGTCTGTTGTTTAAGCCACCCAGTGCGTGGTCTTTGGGGGCAGCAGCCCTAGGCGGCAGGTACACCAACCAATTCCTATTTTTAATGCAGCCGGTTTCCGGCACACTCCCGCTGGAACCCTGCGTGGACTGAGTGCTTCATTATCTGCTCTTCGTGTGGCCGCCTAATTCTTCTTTGTGGGTAGCCTCGTCTCGGCTGGCTAGTGTATAGTCTCTTTGAGGATAAAAAGCCTATGTAAGTGCTGTTAGTATTTCCTACAATAAACATCTTTCTGTGCTGCAATATGTACTGTTATGCTATGTCATAGGAGAGATGATCGGTCCTGTAATGTAATAGAACGATGCACGATTGGTAAACCCACTTCGCACACCTTCTTCTAGGTTTCTTGACCTTCCTTTGAAATTACTCATTAAATAGTGATCAACTCAGTCAACACCGTGCGTGGCCGGGTCATTCTATCTGAATATCCTAGGATGACTGCAATCATGTTTAGAAGAGTTAGTTTAAATTCGAATTCCAGTGTCTCAGTTACGTCCTGGAGTGGGTGGTCTGGAGAAACAAAATAGTAGGACCTGAGGAGACCCCAATAGGACACCCTCGATGGGAGACCCACCGCAAGGCAGCGCCGCGTCCTGCCGCCGAGTCCCCACGACCTCCTTGCCCTGGGCATCTGCACACCAGCACGGGCCTCCCCTCTGGCACTGCACCGCCTCGAAGTCCCCATTTCGGTGGCAGCTTGGGACGTAGGCGTGACCGAAGTCGTTCGCTGTGAACCGCTACACTTCACACTTCGTGGGGCCTGGAGGAAATCCATGGGGGAGAGAGAAGACAGGCAACAGCCCCTGGTGGGCGCACAGCACGCATTCTGCTTGCTGGTGACATTCACGCCCCCCATACTCTGCAGGAACAACCATGTGACTACAGCCATGAAGACCACAGCCATGGATACCTCAGCCACAGGGACCACAGCCACAGGTACCACAGCCACAGAAACTGCAGCCACAGGGACCTCAGCCACAGGGGCCACAGCCACGGAGACCTCAGCCACAGGGAGCACAGCCACAGAAATTGCAGCCATGGGGACCACAGCCACTTGCAGACCCCAGAGCTTCCCTCCCGGCAGCAGCAGGGGCATCTGTCGCTTGCTGGTGACTCACATCGGAACCTGCCGGAAAGAACGAGCTGAAGGGCGAGGAAGCGCCTCTGCAGGATCCGGTACAGGGTGGTGTCCGTGAAGGTGGGCGCGAGGGCCAGCCCGGCGAAAATGGTGTCGTAAATGTCATCGAGCAGCAGCTCCAGACCTGAGCAGAGACAGTGTCAAGGTGCAGCTTCCTCCCCAAAGGGGGTCCTGATCTCGCTACGTACATGGGTAGGAAGAGGACCAGAGCTGCCCTGGCCGGTTGCTCAGTGGTTAGAGAGTCATCTGCAGACCGAAGGGTCGCAAGTTCGATTCCCGGTCAAGGGCACATACCTTGAGTTACAGGCCCGATCCTTGGCCTGCCCGGTCAGGCCCACGCGGGAGGCAACCAATGGATGGGTGTTTCTTTCTCCCCCTCCTCTCCCTCCCTTCCACTCTCTCTAAAATCCAGGTGAGGATTTAAAAAAAAAAAAAAGAGGACCAGACTAGAGCCTTCACCGGCATCAAGTGGGCATGAGACCTGAACCAGCCCTTACTGGTTCCTAAGCTAGGGCTGTGGGTACCACTGTGCAGGCTGCTCACACCCACGGAGCTTGATGCGAGAGAGGAGACGGAGCCCATCTGCTCCTCCACTGGCCCCACGCAGAGCTGCCTCTGCCAGGAGGGGGCGCCTCTCCCGTGCCCACAAAGGGGCCCCGCGGGCCAGAGCAGCCGTGCTCAGAGCACCATGCTGGAATTGCTAGCCATGCCCCTCAGACACAGGACAGCCTGTCCAGGGCACAGGCCGCACGGCTCCCTCCGCTCTGCCGGTATTGAGGTGGCGGCCCTCAGACCTGGCGATGCCACCCTCCCCTGGGATGGCCTGAGGCGCGCTCACCTGTCTCAGCCAGTTCCCGCCCTTGACTGTCCACGCAGTAACAGTACCCGGACACCTCCGGGAACCTTCTCCGGAAGGCACTGAACGTCAGGAAAGCGTCTGGAAACCTGAAGGGGTAGGACATGGACAGTCACCATTTCTTAAAAGGCAACCCATGGCGAACAGATGTGGGAAAAGGCACCTCTGACCATTCATCTAGTGCCAGCGGCTCCGGGCTTCCTGCGGGGATTGTGAGTCTTTCCTAAATCGGTGTTACCGGCCTGAGCTGTGCCTAGCTGTCCTCTACCCACTGGCCGTCTTCCTCACTCGTGGCACTCGACCGATTTACACCCGAGCCCGTGTCTCGCAGCATCGGGAGGAACACAGGTAATGCACGTGGCCTGAACGCGTCCCCTCCTAGAACGTGACTCTGGAGGCGCAAGGCCCAGCTGCCGTGCACACGTGTGGCACAGGGCGATGACCTCATCTGGGAGATCAAACAGCTTCGGGGCCTTCAGGGTCTGTTGAGAGCTTGTCAGGGAGCCAGATCCCCCCACAGGAAGTTCCTGAGTAGGACATTTCCCAGGCCCCCAGCTTGCAAAAACGCAAAATCAATATGACATCACTCACGAGGGCGAGCCGACCCTTTCCGAAGGCTGAGGAAAAGCGTACGTAACTCACGTCTGACCTGGCAACTGCTACGGGGCTAACCGGCTGCGTTCCCACCGGGACGTCATCTGAGACGCCGGTGATGCAAAGCCACAGGCAGGCGTCCTTCCCATAGTCAGTGACTTAGCAACCGGAGGGCTTGCTGCTGCTTTAGGCAATGCTGAGGGGTTCGTCTTACGCCCCAGGGAGCGGGTCCCCAAGGCCTGAGCCTGATGTGCTTCCACCTGTGTCTGGGGATCTATCCCCAAACCGTCAGCACCCAGAGTCTGCGGCTGTGGCATCAGCCTGGCAATCTACTGGAGCCACATCCGTGCCCGGGGATAGGAAAATGAAGAGTAAATCGGAGTAAACCCCCTCGATGGACGTGTACGGAACATCGTGTGAAAAGGGTAGAGTGTGCAATGGCCTGTACATACACCCGCTGGGACAGGCATGTAACTGAACCAGGCCTGGGAGGCGATGTATTGTGCAGAATCTGCTCGCAGCCTGAACGTTAATTTGAGTGGATATGAATATGCAAAAAGAGCCTAGGAAAGTGCTACAGAATTATGGACTTGCTCCATGTTGTTGGTCTATGATTGTGCGTGCGTTATAGACATCACAGACAGAAGTTACAGACAAAGGACTGCTACAGTTCGTGAGTAATGCTTAATAGAAACTGAACGCTCATTTTGCCCAGCTGGAGGTGTAGAATAAAAGCTCATTCTTTGGAACCTGGGATGATTCCATTCTCAAAGGGCTTTTCGTAGCATAAGCATGACTTCCGTTCATTCAGCCACTGCTCTGTAAAAGATGATCTGCAAAATGTCAAATATATCAACTTGCTCATACGCGAGGATATTGGGATTCAGAGTAAAGAAGGATCGGTTCAAGGTCACCCGGCCACGACCAGGGGCCAGGGACCCTCGTCCACTGCTAAACTTGTTCGACAACGGCAGCGCGGAGGATGGAGAGCTGCCACTGCGACAGGTCAGGGTCCTGAGGGCGCCCTGCCTGCTCTGCATTCGTGTCCGAATATAAGTTCAAGAAAGTGCAAGCTCTGAACCTTCCCTGAGTTCCTTCTCCTGAAATCCAATTGGATAGGCAACTGGATATCAGAACCGGTACCACCATCTGTGAATGTGGGACTCCTCCCCCAGCACAATCATCGTCACCAAGCTTGTTTATTGGCTGCTTCTGCCATTGTCATTGGCAGGGTCTTTGAGCCATCTTCATCCCACCCAGGGCCCGAGGGCCTCGGCCACGCGTTCACCTCCCTCTCACTGATCCTCCACCTTCCTCTGCCACCCCAAGAAAAGCCAAACTCACCCTACACTCTCCCTCTCCCTCGCCCTCCCTCTCTCTTCCTCCACCAAGTCCTGTGGATTTCACCTAGCAAACACTCCTCCAAACGCGCTATGTCTCTCCACTCTCCTCTCCGTCAGCCACTCTAGCCCAAGTCATCCCCTCTCTCCTGGTCCAGTCCCCGAGCCCCCAAACTCCCAGAGTCGCCTCCCAGCACCCACTCTGCTTTGCCCCAACCCCAGTCCATTCTTTTCTAAGTCCAACTACGATGGTTATTAAGATATTCCCACCCGCCACCCCAGGCTCAAAGTCCGTGGTGCAATAGTGGGGAGGAGCATATTTTACGACAGAAAGCGCCCCCTGCTTATCTGAATTGAGGTATAACTGGCCATCTGTGCTTTTTTATCTGGCAACCCTGGGTGCTAAGTCTAGACTTTCCATGTGGCCTCCCTGGCTCCTGCCACTGCGCCCCGGGGAGTCGCTGGGCCCAGGGTTGCTTATCAGAAAATTCCTGAATATGGCTGGGCTTCCAGTAACCAACTACCTGACCCTTCCCATGACCTTCCTAAACCAAACGCACTCTGAGACTATATGCTTGCGTACAAAAAAGAGGATCCCATTTCAGGAGTGCATTTTGTTTTGTCTTAAACAATGGATGCTTAGTCCTCAACTTTTGCATTTAACTCGACTGCCCTCTGGTGGAAGGAGCTGTGAATTGCGCCTCAAAGTGGCACCAGCAAAGTTCTCGGGTGGAGGGAGTGTAAACCTACCTTGTAGGCCTACTGTGTGCCAGGCTCTATGCCACGCCCTGTAGGGGAAATAGATGGATCGAGGTTGTGTGGGAGAGTAAAAGAAGCCAGACTGGCCGTGCTTCTTAGAGGGGGTTCCTTAACCTCTGGTGTTTCAATTCCTCATGTGTACGCTAGAGACCGTGAATATCCATCTGATTTTCCTTGTAAGGATTAAAGTGGGCTGAAGGATGTCAATTCCCTGTATGAGGCAAGCACCCACTTGAACTTGAACTGAGCACGCACTGGTTTGCATCAATGAGCACCACTGAATCAGACTCTGTGGAGTTGCTTATGTGCGCACAGGCAGGCCACTCCCTGGGCCTGCGTGGGGGTGGGGGAACCTAATCTACATGTGCTGAAGTTGGATTATACACTATTAATTCCCTAGAAATGCATCATATTTACAGTTTTCACAGTGGTTTCACAGACGAGGTTTCATCGGGTCTTCATCACACCCTAAGAAGCATGGAGCTGTCCCCATTTTACAGATGGGGAGACTGAGGCTCAGAGAGGGTAAGGGACTAGGTCGCTTTGCCAAACACTGTCAGAGTCCGGATGAGAGTCACCAGGACCAATGCTACGGGGCCAGGCAGGTATTGCAGACGGACGGGGCAGGCAGCGCGAACACCGGGAGCACCGCAGGGTGCGTGCTCCGTCCAAAAGCAGCATTTCCGGCCCGTTTCCTGGAGCCGCGGGAGGACGCACACAGCCCCCACCTTGTTCCTCAGAATCAGGAACTCGGAATTTCGCATGTCATGTTGAACAAGTGAAACCGCTGGTGTTCAGCTATTTTTACCTACACGAACAGAAACTTGAGGGTTCAACTTAAAACTCCCCAGTTCTTCAATTACCCTGCAGCTCCCACCACAGCACAGCCCGAGGCCCCCCCATCTCACACAGGGAAAGAAACGGGCTGTTTGGAGACAGCCACATAAAGGCTCGCTCCTCCAAGAGAATTCCCACCAGTATTCTCAGCCTAATATGCTCAGTTATTTTTACTCTAGTCCCCCCTGATCCCTGGGGGCTACGTCCCAAGACCCTCAGGGGATGCCTGAAACCACAGAGCGGCAAACCCTATCTCTATACCATTTAGACTGCTTTTTCCTACACAGACACACCTGTGATAAAGTTTAAATGCTGAAGCAGGCACAGAAAGAGAGGCACAGAAAGCAGCGAGTCATGAAGTAGGACAACTGTACGGATACACTGCGGTCAAGGCCCTGTGGGCGTCTACCTGGACGGCGCTCACCTTCTTGTTTAAGGGAGACCTTGCCGGCCTCTCCGGGGCGGGCCTGGACCGCCAGCATCACTGCTCTTGCGCTTTGGTACCGTTAATAAATAAAATCGGGGCGACTTGCCACCAGCCACCAGGACACCACGACAGGGTATCGATCTGATAGCTACTGTGGCTCCTAGGTGCCCGCGGGCAGAGCAGCAACGGTGACCCTGGACGCAGGGCTGAGTCACGTCCGAGTGGACTGCGAGACTTCCTCACGGGACCCAGAGCGCCGTGCAATTTGCAACGTGTGAATTGTTGACATTTCATATTTTTTGGACTGTGGTGGACCTAGAGTTATTGTTTTGTTTTGTGTTAATGCTCCCCTGAGGATATTTTTCCATTGATTTTTAGAAAGAGTGGAAGGGAGGGGGAGAGACACACAGAGAGAAACATCCATGTGAGAGAGACACATTGATTGGTTGCCTCCCCATGGAGCCTGCCACCGAGGTATGTGCCCTTGCCCAGAATTGAACCCAAGACCCTTCAGTCCATGTGCCCACGCTCTACCCACTGAGCAAAACTGGCCAGGGCGGACCTCGAGTAACTGAAACCTCAGAAAGCAAAGCTGCGGATAAGGAGGGTCGGCGGCATTCAGAAGGGCCCAACTCTCCCCCCTCTCCGCCCCCCCACCCCCACCCCCCTGCCCCGGGGCCTTCACAAGAATGGGGAGGTGATCTGATGACTTGGCCGAGATCCACCCTGCGCCTCCCTTTTGAGGTTTGCTGTTTACATCTCCAGACTTACTTGTAAGCACATGGATAGACAATTCCCAGAAAAGCACAGACATGACCGTGCCCGTGCTTCTCACAGCGCCGTCTGCCGCTGCTGCTGATCCCTCCCCACAGGAGCCCAGCCCGCCTGCCTGTGTCCCCACCCGGCTCGCGCCCATTCACAGCACTGCCTGTGCTCCACAGCCACAGGATAACCATCCATGCAGATGTGCCCACGAAAGGACCCGTTTGCTGGTGTGTTTTCTAAAAACTGAATCAGCCTGGTCAGCGACTCAGTGGTGGAGCGTGGACCTGTGAACCAGGACGTACGTCACAGTTCGGTTCCAGGTCAGGGCGCACGACCGGGTTGCGGGCTCCATCCCCAGTAGGGGGTGTGCAGGAGGCAGCCGGTCAATGATTCTCTCTCTTCGTTGATGTTTCTCTCTCTCTCTCTCTCCCTTCATCTCTGAAATCAATTAAAAAAAAAATTAAATAAATAAATAAATAAATAAATACTAAGTCCTACCCTGCTATCCGTACCCTGTACCTTGTAGCTGCGCATGCTACGCTGCAGAACCCTCAACCCTTGAGCTGGCGCAGTTCCGATGCGTTCTGCTCAACGCCACATAAACATTTACGGTGGGGACCGCGGGGGTCTCAGTCACTTGGTTCCCAGGTTTCTGCTCCGATGGAAACCGATGCAGGAGACCTCCTAGTACCTGTGTCCTCACCTTCCGGCGTTTTTACTCCCGCCGGCTGGCTGGGCCCGAGGGTTCATGCATTTTAATTGGCATAGCGGCTGTCAGCGTGCTTTGTCCACAATGCGGCCGCCCTTCAGATGTCCTTCCGCCGCACAGGAAGCCCGGCCTGCCTCTCTGATCCCCACCAGGCCGAGTGCATGACACCTCACAGCACCGGCCCCCAGATGAGGGACGGGCGCGCCCGAGGCCGGCTCCCCTTACCTGTTGTAACCGTGGACCAGGTCGAAGACCATCATGTCCGTGGTGTTGACAAACTTGCACTGCACGGGCAGAAACCCGCCGTCCGGAGAGCACTGGGGGGGCGACTTGTCCCCCACTCCGTGCAGAAGGCGGCGGTTCCGGATCTCACAGCTCCTGGGACCTAGACGTTTCCAAGGAGAAATGCTCACGTCTCCTGTATGAACAGGTGCATGTGCTTCTGCAGTCCACAGGCCGAGTCACGCACCCGCGTGACAGCTGAGACCCAGACAGGGGCCCAGGTCACCGAGATCCTGCGATGTTCCTGAGCACCAGCCGGCGAGTACTGATCCCCCACCACCACGTGAAACGTTAGACCAGTGGTTCTCAGCCTGCTGGCCCTTTAAATACAGCTCCTCATGTGGTGACCCAACCATAACATTATTTTCGTTGCTACTTCATAACTGTAATGTGGCTACTGTGACGAATCGTCATGTAAATATCTGATATGTAGGAGGGTCTTAGGCAACCCCTGTGAAAGGGTCGTTCGACGGCCAAAGGGGTCGCGACCCACAGGTTGAGAACCACTGCATTAGACAGAATCAGCAGGGCCCGGCTGATGGGCTCCACGGTTGAGCATCAACCTAGAAACCAAGAAGTGGCTGGTTCCACCCCCAGGCAGGGCACGTGCCCAGGTTGCGGCTCGATCCCCAGTGGGGGATGTGCAGGAGGCAGCCGATGATGTTGCTCTCTCATCGTTGTTTCTGTCTCTCTAACCCTCTCCCTTCTTCTCTCTATACAAATCAATAAAAACGTATTTTAACAAAATAAAAAATATAAGCGTGGAACAGACTCGAACCTCAAAGGGAAGGTGGCGAAGGTGTTTGGGTGGGAAGTGATCAACCAAAAACCTTGGATGTTTACATGCAGAGCCCACGGACACAGACAATAGGGTGGTGAAGGCCTGGGGCGGGGGCAGGGCAGGCTAGAAAGGGTCAATAGGGGTGGAGGGAGAGGAGGCATATGTAATACTTTCAACAATAAAGATTTTAAAAGATAATAATAATAAATAAAGGCCATTAGACTTTTTTTTTTAAAAGAAGTCATAAGATCTTCCCTAAAGGCTTTCATCTCTGCACCGAGGGCCGGGCCCTCTGCCCTTGTCCCGTGGGGAGAGCACACCCCTTCCCCGGGGAGCTTGGGGACTTACATCTCGTGGGCCTGCCCCGCTGGCGGGTCCCGTACACCTCCATGCCCTCCGTGTCCACACACCAGCACTGCTCCCGCCGCACGTCACACTGCACCGGTGCGTACTCCCCCGAATCCTGGCACTGAGGGAGGTAGGAGGCGGTCGTGCCGTTGAGGTAGCCGCTCAGCAAGACCTGCTGCCGGTGCAGCTGGCAGAAGGACAGGCCTGTGGGTGAGGGGCAGCGTCAGATCTCAGCCCGGACTTCCCGGCCTCCCGAGAGGTTGCACAGGCCGTGGATGCTCAGCACACTGGGGGCAGGCTCAGGGCCAGCGTGTCCGCCTCTACCCCGGGATTCCTTCCAGCATCCTGCGGCCGAGGCCGGGAAGGGCAGGCTGCCCCCTGCCCGTCGGTCTCCCCGACACCCCGCCGCCTGGTGCTGCAGAGGTGGGTGTGGATGGGGTACAGGCCTGGCTGTGAACAGAGCTTGTCTCCCTCCAAATTGCCCCGCGGGCTTGCTGTGCAGCCTGGGGGCAGTCGCTTCCCACTCTGTGCCTCCCTCTCCTCATCGATAGACTTATCAGAAAGTCCATGTGCCTTCCTCGGCGAGAGGAGGAGGAGTGACAGATGATGGCTGCCCCCACCGAACACCCCAGTGCGCCAGGGGTTGTACACGTGTGTTAACCCTCCCACACCCGTGAGGCTAATCCTGTTCCCGGTACAGACGAGGAGCCGCAGCACCGTGGGGCGTGGGGCCTGGGGCTTGGCCAGTGTCATCCAGGGAGTGTCAGGAGCCAGCCTGCTCCCCAGCCAGCGGGCCAGCCCCGAAAGGCCAGCGCCCAAGTCCCAGCTCTCCTCCTCGACAGGATCGCTGGTCCTAGACTCAATCTCACCGTTTAAAGATGACCTAAAAAAACTGTTTAATTAAATTTAAAGAAAAAAAAACCCTAGCTGTTTTGGCTCAGTGGATAAAGCATCAGCCCATGAGATGAAGGGTTGTGGGTCAGTTCCAGTCAAGGGCACGTACCTGGGTCGCAGGCTCGATCCCAGCCCTGATCAGGGTGTGTGCAGGAGGCAACCCATCAATGTGTCGCTCTCACATCGATGTTTCTCTCTGTCTCTCCCCCTTCCTTCTACTCTCTCTAAAAATCAACGGAAAAATATCCTCGGGTGAGGACTAACTAACCAACTAACTAAATGTGGCCAGCTTAAGCTGATCCTTGTTTTAGGCTTACCTCAGTCATGCCCCAAACAGGGGCTGTTAATTTGAGTTCTCATCATAGTCGCTATTTTAACAGGGAAGCTGTTCCCCAAGCCTCAAATCTCAGAAACACTCAGTGAGGCACGTTTGGGCTGCCCAAGCTGCTCTCGGGGTCACAGCCTGGAATGTCTGCTCACAGCGGGACCGAGGCCCAGGCCCTGGCACAGGGGGACTCAGCACCCACTTGCTCACCAAGTGCCTTGATGGTCCCACATGATTGCACAGGGGCCCTGCGGGACACGGGCCCGGCGTGCAGGACTGTCGGCCTCACGCCAGGAGCACCAGCAGCCCAGAGGGACACGGGCCTGGTCACGTGCCACGCCCAGAGCTTTCCCAGGTGTGTGTGGCCCTAGCCAGCCCCCCTCCCATGGGACACCCCGTCACCCCCTTGCACACTTACACGCCATGGGCCGCCCGGGCTGCCTGCTGCCAGCCACCTCCCTGCCGTCGGCGCTCACACACCAGCAGGAGTAGCCGTCACTCCGGCACTGGACGGTCCTGAGGCGGGAGACACCGGCGTGGACACATGAGGGCTCCCGAAGCCGCGCCCAGCTCCCTGCCCTCGACCTCCCCTCTCCCTGGCTGTGAGGTGTGTGATGAGGGAGAAAGGGAGTGGGGGTGAGGAGGGAGCGGGGGTGGGGGGTGATGGGACTGCAAGCTCTCCTCTCCTGGCTCGCTGACCCCTGCAGCCTCGTCACCCCTGTTCTAGCCCCAGGGGGAGGACGAGGTGGTTTTTAAGGCCCTTCGGACCCTGCGCGTCCACGTGGCGAGGGAGGGAGCCCTTACTGGAAGCTGCCGTCCTCGGCGCACTGGGGCACGTGGCTGGCTCGCTCCCCGGAGGCCCTGGCCCTCTGCAGCTCGCAGGGACGGAGCGGCTGGGCGTCCACCTGGTACTCTGCAGAGAGGGCACATCAGTATGTGGCCTGGACCCCGGAACCAGGACGGGTCCGTAGGCACAGGGTCTTATTTCTGGCATCACCACCAACCATGAGGTCCCAACCCACAATGTTTCAACTGATCACACTTTTCCACGTATGACAGGAGCTCATTTAATTCTCAACAAAAACCTGGGAGGGGCGGAGGGGGGGTGGATCTCCATTCTGTCCACGTGACACTGAGACCAGGAGGGGAAAGGACCTGCTCAGGGCCACACAGCTGCCGAGAGAAGGGTTCAGGGCAAACCGTGGAAGTCACACAGGAAGTGGCGCTGCGCCCAGGACGCGGGTGCATGCCCCCACGGGTAGGTTTCACACTACCTGCTGACTGCCCCACACCTGATGACCTGGGCCTCGAGACAGTTAAGAAATAAAACGCTGTCCCTGTCGAAAGCTTGCTAACAGCGGCCTGGCCGGAGTGGCTCAGGGGCTGAGCATCAGCCTATGAACCACGGGCCTCGAGACAGCTAAGAAATAAAATGCTGTCCCTATCGAAAGCTTGCTAACAGCGGCCCGGCCGGCGTGGCTCAGGGGCTGAGCATCAGCCTATGAACCAGGAGGTCATGGTTCCATTCCTGGTCAGGGCACAGGCCTGGGTTGCAAGCTCGATCCACGGTGTAGGGCGTGCAGGAGGCAGCCGATCCATGATTCTCACTCACCCTTGATATTTCTATCTCTGTCTCCCTCTCCCTTCCTCTCTGAAATCATAAAAATATATTTTTTCAAAATTCGCTAATAGAACGGGGTGTGGGGAATTAGAATGACATTAGGAAGATGGTGTTTCCCATCTCCTGTGCACCAATCACGAGCTAAGTGACCTTAGACCAGTGATGGCGAACCTATGACACGCGTGTCAGAGGTGACACACGAACTCATTTTTTTGGTTGATTTTTCTTTGTTAAATGGCATTTAAATATATAAAATAAATATCAAAAATATAAATCTTTGTTTTCCTATGGTTGCAAATATCAAAAATTTTCTATATGTGACACAGCACCAGAGTTAAGTTAGGGTTTTTCAAAATGCTGACACGCCGAGCTCAAAAGGTTCACCATCACTGCCTTAGACAGTTGAGACCTCCTCTCAGAACCTCTGTCTCTTCATCTAGAAAGGAAAAAGCAAATAAGTGACCTGGGGACACTGCAGGGATTAATGAGACCAAGGATGTGCAAAGGCCCTGGGGCAGAGCCTGGCTGGCTGAGGGGCTCTGGCCTCCTCCTGCTGCTCCATGGCCTTGGGGGGGGAACTCACCAAAGATGTTGGCTGACACCAGGCAGGCGGAGGCCAGCAGGCCAGAGATCCACAGGGCCAGCGCCATCCTGGGCCCTTCAGGGGGTGAAGGGGTAGAGGCGCTCTGCCCCCGGGCTCTGGCCAGGGAGCCTTTATGGAGCTGCTGTGCCCACTGCCCCCGCCCACGGGCACTCAGGAGAGCAGCGCCGCCCTGTCTCCTCTGCTGCGCACAAGGGCTCCTCCACCCACGTCTGCTCCCCGAGGACACTCGTGTGGCCAGTCGCGGGTGAGAGTCTTGCTGAGGACATGGGAGTGCAGAAGAGGGTTGGGTGGCTTCCAAGTTCATCTTTACACAGAAAAGACGAAGCTCAGGGCTTTGTGGGCCACAGGCTCAGCCCCACAGGGAGAAAGCAATCCCCCTTCCTTGCTTCCATCCCCCCCCCTCCCTCCTTCCCTCCTTCCCTCGTCCCTCCTTCCCTCCATCCCTCTACCAGTGTTTGTTAAGAGCCCATCAGTAGCAGACAGGAGCCAGGCAGTGAGGGGGTGGCAGAGAACAAAACAGACACAATCAGTAGCATAGGATGGCCTGGCCAGCGTGGCTCAGTGGTTGAGCATTTACCTATGAACCAGGAGGCCATGGTGCGATTCCTGGTCACAGTCAGGCACATGCCCGGGTTGTGGGCTCGACCCCCAGTATGGGGCGTGGAGGAGGCAGCCGATCAATGACTCTCTCACCATTCATGTTTCTATCTCTCTCTCCCTCTACCTGCCTCTCTGAAATCAATAAAAATATGTATTTTTTTAAAAAACACAGTATTTGTATATATAACTACTCAGTGTTGGTTACTATCTCATTTTTCTGTTTGTGATACAAACCATGGAAAGTAAAACTCAACAGTTATTTTAACTGACAGCGTGTGGCCTTAAAAACAGGTGAGAAGCCCTGTTCTGCACATCCTTCCTGAGGAATCGCGTCAGCCCACGGCTCCAACATCTCCAGCTCCAGCCCCAGCTCCAGCTCCAGCACCAGCTTCAGCTCCAGCACCAGCTCCAGCACCAGCATCACCAGCCCCAGCTCCAGCAGCAGCACCAGCACCAGCCCCAGCTCCAGCTCCAGCACCAGCACCAGCACCAGCTCCAGCTCCAGCACCAGCTTCAGCTCCAGCACCAGCTCCAGCACCAGCTCCAGCCCCAGCACCAGCTCCAACCCCAGCACCAGCCCCAGCTCCAGCACCAGCTCCAGCACCAGCACCAGCTCCAGCCCCAGCTCCAGCTCCAGCCCCAGCTCCAGCTCCAGCTCCAGCTCCAGCCCCAGCTCCTGCTCCAGCTCCAGCTTTAGCTCCAGCCCCAGCTCCAGCCCCAGCCCCAGCTCCACCTCCTGCTCCAGCTCCAGCCCCAGCTCCTGCCTCAGGTCCAGCCCCCGCACCAGAACCAGCACCAGAACCAGCAGCAGCACCAGCACCAGCACCAGCAGCAGTAGCGGGGGTGATGGGGGTGCCCCAGCCCCCTCCACCCCCTGCTCCAGCTCCAGCCCCAGCTCCTGCCTCAGGTCCAGCCCCCGCACCAGAACCAGCACCAGAACCAGCACCAGCACCAGCACCAGCACCAGCACCAACACCAGCACCATCCCCAGCACCATCCCCAGCACCATCCCCAGCTCCAGCCAGACTTGTCTGTCAAGCTTCCGGCTCCACAGATACCTCACATCCCACCTGTCCCACATGCTCCTCCTCGACATGCTACTGCTGTCCAGTAGCAAACCTGAGCGCGTCCTGAACCTCCACCCTCCCCGTCATCAGCCTCCGATCCTACAGCGAGCCGCACTCCATCCCTCGGGCACGGGCCCTCCCCTGCACCCTCGCTGCCCCTGCCTCCTTGGCCCCCCAGCCTGACCAGCTGACCAGCACAGCCTCCCCCTGGCCTCCCCACGCCCGCCCTGGCCTTGGCCAGGCTGCTTCTCAGCTGTAGGGATGGCAGATGGAGACACACTTCTTGGGTGTCAGAAGCACGGGTGGAGCTTGGCGACCTCTCAGCCTGGGGAGTGGGCATAGTGAAGAATGAGGCATGGACTTAGATCAGCGGTTCTCAACCCGTGGGTCGCGACCCCTTCGGGGGTCGAATGACCCTTTCACAGGGGTCGCCTAAGACCATCGGAAAATACATATATAATTACATATTGTTTTTGTGATTCATCACTATGCTTTAATTATGTTCAATGTGTAACAATGAAAATACATCCTGCATATCAGATATTTACATGACTATTCATAACAGTAGCAACATTACAGTGATGAAGTAGCAACAAAAATAATTTTATGGTTGGGGGTCACCACAACATGAGGAGCTGTATTAAATGGTCACGACATTAGGAAGGTTGAGAACCACTGACTTAGATGGCTGGAGAGGCTGTAAAGAAGGTGCATGAGGAAAGGCCCCCCCAGCGGCCCCTGCCGCCCCTATATGGGCAAGTTAGCCCCGGGCTGTGGGAGTAGCGCTGTCCTCACTGTCAGGACGGAGCATCACAGCTGATGGGACAGCCTCCCAGGGCGCACGCGCAGAGCAGGCCCCCAGCGGGCCCCCAGCCTGTGCCCAGTCATCCTTGCTGGCCCGGCCCCAGGAAGCTGTGAA
>NW_006282874.1:2373298-2374565 GCF_000327345.1 Myotis davidii
GAGCCACGCAAGCACGGCCTCCGCACCCGAGACCTCGCTCATCATGACTCAGCTCCTTGTCCCCAGTGCCCGCTGCTGGGCAGGCTCCCCACCGGCCCTGCCACCTCCCCATTCTCCTTGGCCCCAAACACAACCACTTAACCTCCTCTCCCACTCCCTTCCTTCTCCAAGACTGGGGGCTGTGCCTAAGGGGTGCCTCCTGGAGATTGGGGGGCGAGGGGGTTACTGGAGAGCCAGTGGGAAACAGGGGAGGAGATGCTTTGAGACATCAGATGTCACTCTCTGACCCCATCGGCCGTCACCCACCCGAGACCCGCCGAGCCTCCTGCCCTCGTAGCCCAGCCAGGCCCTGCGAGACGTGTCTCCCCAAGTCCCACCTGGGAACTCACGGCCACACACACTCTCCTTGTCCGGGTTGTGGGCAATCATGGCCATCCTGGTGCTGGACGTTGCTTCCAGAAGGTGGACACACACTCCCCTCTGCCTGCCGAGCACAGCGGGACCCCGGACACTGCAGACAAAGAGACAGAGGCTGAGCAGTGGAGACAGAGGAACCACGTGGCAGCAAGTGCCCTGGACTTCATTTTGCCTCGTGTGTCTCAGACCAGGCACTGGAGAAACAGCAATCTAGAAAATTCCAAAAAGCTTAGGCCCTGAGCCCTGCACCAGGGTGGCGACCGGCTGCGTGAGGAGAGGAGCTGTCACATGGCTGGGCAGCCCTCTCGCTGTGGGGTCCTGGAGGCCCCTTGGGGAGCCTGGACGTCCACCCCTCCTGGTGGTGACAGAAGGTGCCTCTCTCCCGTCCCAGCGGGTGGTGTCTGAGGGGCCTGGGGACAGGCAGGACGGGCACCACCTCCCAGCAGTCACCGAAGGTCACATGGGAGCCTAAACCCCACCCCGACCAGCGGGAACCAGGGCCTGTCCCCTCCGGGTGCCAGCAGAGGCGGGGCTAGAACCTGGATTCCTACCACCCTCCCGCCCCCCGCAGCAATGAGGGGTGCCCTTCCCGCACCGCAGTGCTGCTGTCAGTTCTACTGAAACGGAGGGTTTAAATGAGAACTGGGGTTCCTTAGCACAACACCCACGTCCGGGCTGTGACGAAATCACTCCTCATACCAAGCAGGAGAATGGCACCGTGAAGCGCCAGCGAAGCCAGAGCCGGCGGGGAACACGCACAATGCACAGCACGGAGCGGCCTGCGGTCAGTGGCCAGGTAATCCTCTAGCCTGGAAGTGGCTGTTTTCATTTTGTTGGTTTTTTTTCCAGA
>NW_006282874.1:2393346-2403121 GCF_000327345.1 Myotis davidii
CCCCAGCGGCCCCCCAGCCTGTGCCCAGTCATCCTTGCTGGCCCGGCCCCAGGAAGCGACAATGGCGTCAGCGCCTCCTGCCCGGGCCAGGCGCTCCGCTCCACTGGGTTTGGTGCCTTGGGGACCCTGGAATTCACATCCTGGGGGGACACTTGCTGTGAGGTCAGCTCACTGCTCCCACTGCAGACGCCGTCACCCACCCGAGACCCGCCGAGCCTCCTGCCCTCGTAGCCCAGCCAGGCCCTGCGAGACGTGTCTCCCCAAGTCCCACCTGGGAACTCACGGCCACACACACTCTCCTTGTCCGGGTTGTGGGCAATCATGGCCATCCTGGTGCTGGACGTTGCTTCCAGAAGGTGGACACACACTCCCCTCTGCCTGCCGAGCACAGCGGGACCCCGGACACTGCAGACAAAGAGACAGAGGCTGAGCAGTGGAGACAGAGGAACCACGTGGCAGCAAGTGCCCTGGACTTCATTTTGCCTCGTGTGTCTCAGACCAGGCACTGGAGAAACAGCAATCTAGAAAATTCCAAAAAGCTTAGGCCCTGAGCCCTGCACCAGGGTGGCGACCGGCTGCGTGAGGAGAGGAGCTGTCACATGGCTGGGCAGCCCTCTCGCTGTGGGGTCCTGGAGGCCCCTTGGGGAGCCTGGACGTCCACCCCTCCTGGTGGTGACAGAAGGTGCCTCTCTCCCGTCCCAGCGGGTGGTGTCTGAGGGGCCTGGGGACAGGCAGGACGGGCACCACCTCCCAGCAGTCACCGAAGGTCACATGGGAGCCTAAACCCCACCCCGACCAGCGGGAACCAGGGCCTGTCCCCTCCGGGTGCCAGCAGAGGCGGGGCTAGAACCTGGATTCCTACCACCCTCCCGCCCCCCGCAGCAATGAGGGGTGCCCTTCCCGCACCGCAGTGCTGCTGTCAGTTCTACTGAAACGGAGGGTTTAAATGAGAACTGGGGTTCCTTAGCACAACACCCACGTCCGGGCTGTGACGAAATCACTCCTCATACCAAGCAGGAGAATGGCACCGTGAAGCGCCAGCGAAGCCAGAGCCGGCGGGGAACACGCACAATGCACAGCACGGAGCGGCCTGCGGTCAGTGGCCAGGTAATCCTCTAGCCTGGAAGTGGCTGTTTTCATTTTGTTGGTTTTTCTTCCAGAATCAACTGGGTTTATTTTTTAATGTATTTTTATTGTTGATAGTATTACTGATTCTCTCCCATTTTCCCTCCCCTTGCCCCCCGCCTCCCCCGGCTTCACCACCTGTGTCCATGGGCTACGCCTGTGTGTAAGGTCTTTGGTTTGTCTCTTCTCATCCCCCAACCCCACACCGAGGTGTCAGTCTGTCCCACGCCTCCCTGCTTCCGGTCTTACTTTGCTGGTCAGTTCGTTGTGTTCACTAGATTCCACAGGTAGGTGAGAGCGCGGGCTATGTCTTTCTCAGACTGGCTTGTTTCGCTCGGCATCATATTGGAAGGGGCCGTTTTGATGAATGAGAATGAACAGAGTTAACATGCCAGTAGTGCTACTTCCGCGACACCGTTTTTATGAAGAACGCTGGACACCGTGGGACTGGGAAGCAGAAAGACACCGACCCGTTTTGAGGGCCCGGCACACCCAGTGATGAAACGGAGATGGGGGAAGAGAGAGTTTCAAGCAGGTGCTGGGGTGACTGTCAGCAGAGAGAGGTCGGCGGGAGATCCGGGGGCTGCGGGGAGGGGGCCGCGTGTGGAACATGGGGAACAGGAGCATCCGAGAGGAAGCGTGTGCGAATGAGTGTGGAAAAGGGGACTTGGCCTGAGATGACGAGAACCAAGAGCCGCGGAGAAAGAGGGCACTGCCCCAGACGTGGAGAGAGCAGCTCAGCAGGACCACACACCAGGGTGAGGAGGCACCCGCTACCATTCTCAGCCTCACACCGAGGATGGCTGCCCCCCGCCGAGGCTCACTCCATCCTGGCGGGGTCGCAGTGAAACGTTGCCGGGCCAATATTTAAATAGATGTGCTTCTTACAAGACTGAACACCAGTTCATCTGGAACTTCTCACAAGGGACTCACATCCTCCTAACCAAGGAACGCTCAGCCACTACTTGCTGAAAGGCTTCCATCAATCTTTGATACACTGCATCGAATGGATATGTATACAGAAGTGATTTGACATACTGACTTCAAAAAGTCTAAATTTAAAAATTCAGACTTCCAATTCACTTACACAGAAGCAGAGCAAAATTTCAGCCACCTAATTATCTATCAATGGAACTTCCAGTTTGCTGGCTGCTGACAAACCAAGTGGTCTCATTTGAAGACACCACAAGAACAAGACGCATTAACACAGCCAGGCACTGAGGGTGTGTTAGGCACACAAGGGTTTCTGATTGGGACAAGAATCCAGGGGCCACCCCAGGCACTCATAGGCTAAGGAGGCTTTGCACCATTGTTGAGAAAAAGGAGATATAAATTCAGTGTCCAGGATGTACCCATAAAAGGGAAAAGATGAGAGCTATTGTTTTTAAGCACAAATGAAAGGTACAGTATCAATCTTGAAATACATTCGCAAATTTACTCCCCACATGGAATACAGGCACGTTATTTTTACTTTAATAAGCAAGTTCAAGCAACTCTCCACAGTGTCACCTCTACGGAAGCTGCCACCTCAGTGGGTCTGATGAAGCTACTGTCGCAGGGACACCCAGGACTGTGCTGTCTGCTGGACTTGGCGCCTGTGTCAGGCTCGGAACCTCAAGGGCAAGACAGTGCTAACGACTGCGCCGCACGTCTTCTCATCGTCTTCACATCAAAACACAGGCCGCAAAGAGGCGAGCGGGAGCCGCCAGGGATGTGGAATCGTTTTAATAAAGTGTTTTACATACAGTACCTTACATATAGAACAGTGTGTTTGCAAATTTAAATAACATCTGAATGTACAGTGGCATGAATTATCAAAGATAAATTCAAGTTTCCTGTCTCTCAGTTCTGAATGCACGTATACAGACCGCGAGAACTGATCCACAGAACGAGGCATAAAATATTCAAGTGTCATGTCATCAAACAGCCTCCTCTGAACAGCCTTTCCCCCCTTTTAAAAGTTTCAAAACCTGTACATACATTTTTAAATTTTAAAAACAGTCTGTTAAAAGGTGACATTTCATGTTAACCACCAATCCTTAGAGTCTATGGTAATAAAACTAGATGTGTGGGTATAAATATGTGTGGGCTATGTACATATGTACGCCGAGGGTTGGCTTCAAACAAGCGTCCACGCGGCCGCATCCCTGCGCGAGCAAGTGCAGGCGCACAGAGCACTGCGGGCGGGACCGGGCTCGGAGCCCAGCAAGAGCTGACACAGCAACTTAGTTGCCTTTGGTTTCCGAAACAGGTCCATCTGTGATCAAAGTGAAAAGTTCTGAGTGCGCATGTATTTTTTAAAAATAAAATTCATCTTCAGAAACGCAGCTTCTCCAGTATTCCACTACCAGCAGTCGGGAGCCCCTGCCAGGCTGTCCGGGTCGCTCCCTGCCTCGTCTGGCTGAGGGAATTCCCGTTGCTTTTCTGAAGAAACACTGAGCAGTCGGATGAGTCGGTGCGAAGCCTGCATGCTGCAATCGCCTGTATGTGTCACAGACCGGGCAGTGGCATGCACGCTTCTGAAGGCCTGATGGCACCTGTAAGACCTGGGGGGCAACCCCCATGACACCTAAAATCCTCCTTGCAGCCACATCATCCACATTTGGCACACGGACCCTTCTGCAACCTATTTTGTTTTCAATGAGCTTAGTGCCCGCAATAAACTCCAGTTCCCTGGTGTTTGCCTTTAGAAGTCCATTGGAGTGAGGTGCGAATTCCACACTTGTCCTCCTGTCAGTTTTCCGATCAAGGACATTCCTCACCTAAGAAACAGCTCATGATCCTTAAAAGTAGAAACACTCTGTTTCCAGGCAGCTGGTCAACTGCAGAAAAGATAGCTCTCACGGCAACTTACAGAACTTGGGTTTCCTCTACATTTTTTTTTTTGGCCAAATGCTGGTTTATAAACAAGGATCTTCCTACTACAAACTATATAGATACACCATATCTCTTTCTACGGTGTCTTGAGTTTTATGTAATCAACTACTCAAAAACCCTGCCCATTCAATTCCCTCAGTAGAGTCCATTCTTCCACTGATCTTGGCAATATCATTGTAGCTTGCTCACAAATTGATTTTCACATTAGCATCCTTGATAAAGTTGTTCTCCATTCCCTTTTCAAGGTGCCAGGCTATGATATCACAAATCAGGAAGTGACCAAACAGCCCTGCGCTGTTACTATCTACCCAGCAGCCACGTGGGCAGTGAACACCACCCCACTGGAGAGCGCCCCGCCCTCTCCCCCAGGCTTTGGCATCACAGGGAGCGCAGCGTCATACGGAGCACAGCGTGGCTATCTGCTGCACCTTGCCCATGTCCATCAGCAGCTGCTTGAGGTGGCGCTTCAGTTGGGGCAATCTTGTGAGAGGGTCGGGCGGCTCCAGCTCCCCTGTGAAATCCAGCCAGCTCTCCAGAACTGAAAGAGAGAACCAACACATGTGAATGCAACTAGAAGAACAGCCAAAACTGGTATCATAAGAAGGCTGCAAACGTGATGGAGACGGTTCACTTCCCTTTTTGAGGAAGGCCAATATGCACAGCCCCTTAGCGGCCTTTATATCTTATCCCACAAGGGCTCAAGTCTCTCTTGGTAAGCTTAAACTACTGCGATTTTAGGTAATTTTTCTCTTTATATATGCTTAAATTAACTATTTTTTTATAAAAATATATTTTTGATTTCAGAAAGAAAGGGAGAGGGAGAGGGAGAGAGAGGTAGAAACATCAATGATGGGAGAGAATCACTGATTGGCTGCTTCCTGCATGTCCCCATCTGGGGAGAAGCCTGCAACTCAAGCATGTGCCCTTAACCAGAATCGAACCCGGGACCCTTCAGTCCCCAGGCGGATGCTCTAACCACTGAACAAACCCAACTAGGGCAAATTACCTACATTTTGAATGTCTCTTTTTACTCTCTCATGGAATAGAGAGAAAAAAGAAAATGTGACACTATCCCTTATTATTATTAATAAAAATTGTAGAATGCAAATTCATTGCATTCTGCCTGGACGCTTAGTATGTTTATGTGTTTTTAAAAAGTAATGACAACATAGAATTGAAAAGGACACAGAAATTTGCCACCTTCTTTCCTTTGTTAAAAACGAACTTCTGATTAGAGTAGCTGAGTTTCCCTTAAAATGAAGTAGAGACAGTTTAAGCCTAATGAATAGTTACTGTGAGCAGGCACAGGGCAATATTTCATAAATATCCACCTGAGAAAAACAGAACACAAACCCTAAGATTATGCAGTCACATTGTCCCAAGCGTGGAGACTGCCCATGCCAGCTGTGTAAGCACATGAAGAGGGAGCGAGGGAGCCCCCTCAGCATGGCCAGCACCCGTAGACTCCACCCCACAATTTAAAAAGCTTTAAAACAGCTCTAGCTCTCAGTGATTAGAGCATCAGCCCAAGGGCTGAAGGGTCCTGGGTTCAATTCCGGTCAAAGGGCATGTACATCACTGGCGGGCTCTCTCTCACATCAATGTTTCTCTCTCTCTCTGTGTCTCTCCCTCTCCCTTCTACTCTCTCTAAAAAAATCAATAGAAGAATATTCTCAAATGAGGATTAACAACAACAAAAAAGCCTAAAACAATGTCTTCATCATTACACACTGTAGTAACTGCATTTTAGTTCTTCTTTAAATTACCATCAACTTCTTTTTCTATGAGATCCATCCTGCTGGTGACTTCATTCTGCACGTTCTCGATGTGCGTGAGGAGGTTGAGCTGCCACTGCAGATGTGCGTCTCCTGGGTCTTCAGAGCCCTTTTTATCATTATAAACAAATACCACATTCTTTTCAGCTGGATTCTTCACCAAAACACCATTGAAAAAAACAAAGAGTTGGATGTAATGTACCATCATAAAGAAAAAGATACATTAAAAACCTCATCACCCACAAAAATCAGCAAAATCCAATCAAACTCCTAGACTATTCTTAAGGAATTCTAGCCCATAATCAAATGACAGCTGATGGTCCATAAGAGCAGACATTTCTGCTCCATCTCCCCACAATGCCTAGCAACACAGTGCTACACAGGACCAAAGGTACTGACTAAAACTCGATAAACAAATGAACTCACTAATGATAGTCTATAATTAGAATGTCCAGCTAATTCAGACTGACCCCTCCCTCAATTCATCTTAACTGATGACATACACAGATGGCCGGCAAAAAGCAATGATGGAAAAATCAAGAAAGATGGCAAAGACCAGTATAAAGTCTAATTAACTGCAGGCGGGACTGGATTGATGCAGTGAAATCAATGAGGCACGGGAAAGAGAAAACCCTTAAAAACTTAAGTGCAAACTGCTTGGTGCACACACACCAAATCTGAACTCAGAAATAACCCATTTCACAAATAGGATATTAATTTGACAACATAATTTAGCACAAGTTTTATGAAATGCAAGCTTCCCAAATTCAGTCAATTATGTATTTATGGTGATTACTTGATAAAGGGAGCCAGACAATGAAGCACTAACTTGAAAGTGGCACTGCGAATTGAAACTCGATTTTGTAAAGATGAAGGCACATCCCTGACAATCCCTGTGAACAGAAGGTTTATAGGTGTTCACTGGACACAGAGCTCTAGGAATTCAACTTACCGCTTAATGGAGCTGATATGTCTATACAAATATGCTAACATTTTTTAAAAGAGGATTAAAATGCCACCTTTTATCTTACACATAAAAAAGACAAATTCTATTAAAATATATACACACCCATGTGCACGTTCATGTTCTCACAGAGACATTTCCATTTGGAAAAAAATGTGGTTCATGTTTTTGTGGGTATCTAAGTGTGCTTTAAAACTGAAACTTTTGTTAGGGCAAAAGTTTACTGAAATAGTACAATTCTGAATTCCGGGATAATTAAGTGTCCAAAGGGCCCGTGTTTTCTTGTAGAGAAAGCAAAACTTGACTTTCCCCTCAGGAGGCACTGTGACCTCGGAACCATAAGCGAGCTCTGGGACTCGGGTGGGCATTTTCTTTCCCTTTGCTGGCCTAGCACATGCTCCATCACAGACAGGGGGACTCGCCCTACCTGTGCAGGCGCCCCATCGTCTCTCCCCGGGCGCTGCGCACGGCGTCTCTCCCTCAGGGACAGTTCCTGTTCTTCCTCACAACTGCTGACTTCATCTTCCTCGGAGCTCCTGGGGTCCGCGAGAGCTCTGCAGTCCGGGCCGGAGCTCGGCGGCTTCTGGTAGCTGTGCTCACTGGTGATGTAGGTTCCTTCCACTCTCGGGGGCGCCCGGGGTGGCTCCTTGTGGTTCTGCACATGGTGTTTCTTTTCTTCAGGAGTAGCTGTGTCTGGCACTATTACTTTTTTCTCTGCCCCTGCAACAACTTGATCTTGGTCTTTCCGCTTCCCAGAACAGGCCCAGAGATGAAGGTCAGGATGGTGTTTATTCCTTAAAACAAAGTGGAGAAACAGCAATTAAAAAAAAAAACCTAGCAACAAGCACAATGCATAAGTTTCACCATCAGAATGACACAGCTAGCCTGGTGATGCTGCCTTCTGTGCGCGGAGTGCCTGCCTCAGGCCGCCTGACTCCCGACTCACCAACTAGGGAACCGGGTTAGGAAGAGGTCGGAACTCAGGACAGAAGCAACGATATTCTGTAGGTTGATCTGCCCAGTATTTCACCCAAAATTTGAATTCTCACATTTGATAGAAATAATACTCAGGGGGGAAAGTAACAGTGAATTTAATTCTGTTAATATATGGACTTCTTTTTCTACAGGATTTTCACTATACTATTTTTGCATTGTATGATATGAAAAACTTTTATGTGAGCATATTTTAAAATCTTTATTCAATCAAAAAGTGATACTTGCCCAGGATGAAATCTTCTGACTACGACTATGGACAGAGTGAAACCCCTGCCACACACTCCCATGTACCCAAGGTGCGGTCCCCCAGGCTTTTCCTGCACACACACAATTCTTTCAAAACAGCCCAGCGTGCACCTTCTCTTCTTACACACGCAGAGCTCTCACCATCTGCCTTCCTCGGATGTCACATGCCTGGCCATCCTGCATGTCAGTGCCTACAGGTTTCCTTATTTTCAGCCTAGCGGCTAAGCAGTACCACTGCACACGGTCTAATCACCCAGCCAATTCCCCACCGACAGGCATGTGTATCTTTCTTTACACACGGGTGGGAATGTGTCAGCCAGACAACGTTCTAGCTATGGACCTGCTGAGTACTATATGCACATCTTTACTTTGATAGGTAATGTCCACGTAACCACGTCCAAGACGTTATTAATCTCTCCTCTTTTTAAGTTACAGTTTATTCAGTAACGATTCTGCCTTCTGCTGGTCTGAACCTTCACAAGGGCACGCGGTGTGGTCTGCATTAGGCTTTTCCACTAAACAGGGCCAGCCCGGTCAGCGACTCACTTGAGGATGCCAATCTTCAGCTGCAGGCCGTGCAGGACCTCCGTGACGCCGTAGACGTCAGCAAGCAGGTGGTGTGTGGACACGATCTTTTTGGCATTAAGGTGAGAATAATTCTCCTTCACGAACGACAGCCCGCACATCCTCCCATTGTTCAGCCAGTCCTTGTCGTGGCGGTACTTGGCGCTCCACCTCTGCCCTGTAGAGGGAGCGGGTATTCATCACCAAGGGCCCCACATCTCAGGTGTCTGTTCAGCTGCCACCCTAACATTCTCAGTGAGCAGGGCGAGCTCCAGAGTGAAGACACACTGCAAAGGGCACAGGGCTCTGAGGGTGGGCCCGGGAGGACTCCCTGCCCCCCCGAGGACAGGCTCCATTAGGAGTGGTGGCCGCAGAGGGCCCAGCGGAGGGACCCTGGCGTGCACTGCTTTCCACTTTGCATCATCTGCCATCTGCCCTCTGAAAAGGCTGAGGGCCGGACAGAAATGAGAGCGGGACACCTGTTGCTCACTCACCTGTTGTGACCTGGATGCGAGAGAGAGTCCTAGACAATGACTAGGGACCCCTCCCCATGGCTGAGACCTGCAGAACCCTACGTAATCCTGTACTCTTGATGTCCACAGGAACTATACCCCACTATTAGTTGTGTGTCTGTGTCCCCACTGCACTATAAGGAAGAGGAGGTGTCATTAGAATCAGTCAGCTGACCTCTCCCCGGTGCCTCACAGACAGAAGGCATGTGTAAATGCTGCTGAATGAATGGACAAATGTCTGCATTCATGTCCGCCTGCTTCTTCACTTACTGCATTTTTTTGATAGACATGAAAACAATTCATTAGCCTCCTTTTGAAGCATGTAGTGCGCTTCTGCCTCGGCAACGGAGAGCACAGACAGAGCAGAAGTGCTCCTCTGGGAGCCCGGAGGAGGAAGGCCTCTGTGGACAGCACCGAGCGGCTCCGGGGGAGCAGGTCTGCATCTCAGTCCTGCCCTTTCTAGTCTGCCCTTGTGCCCAAGGATTCCACCTTCTGTGCCCAAGCCGCCTCATGATGAAATAAAGGGACCACATGTGATCTGAGATCCCATCTGCTCTGAACGTGGCTGGGTGTACAGCTCTACGAGGAACGTGACAAAGCCAGGGCAGAAGAGTAAGTTCATGACAGCCTCCACTCGAGAGCCAGGCGTAGCCTGCTCAGAAACAGTGCCCAGGAGCACAGGAAGGGGCGTGTTCTGCTCCAGGAAAAAGCTGAAA
>NW_006282874.1:2403187-2451522 GCF_000327345.1 Myotis davidii
CTTTGCCTAAGTCATTCATATAAAAACGACTTGAAAATCTTATACAGAAGCAGAGTCTGAGTGGCAAGGAAGGAGTGGCGTCCTACGCAGCTGTCTCCCTGTGGATTCATCACAAGACCTGTGGATGTGGGGAGTGGGGGGCGTCATGGGTGGGTGTCTTACCGGGAGGGTCGCGGCAGACGTAGCAGGTGTACTGCTCCGGGATGCTCTCCTCCAGCAGCCCCAGGCACACGCTGTGCTGCCAGCACAGACACTCGTCGCACTGCGGGACAGAGGAGCCATCATGTGGGCCCGCCACCCACAGGGGCCCTCCCGCAGCTCTCCTCCACACAGCAAAGCCAGTGAGCGCTGAAGACGAATCTCATTTTGGAAACAGTCAACTATTTCGGGAACTTCCTCTGGTTGCACCCATTAAAATGTGCTCTGATAAATTACTTGATTCATTAAAAAGTCATAAACCTATTTCTCTCATCTATTTTCCACTGATTTTTAGGTAATTACATGTTTTAAACTCTTAAAAATAGCTTATTAAAGGGCAGAAAAAAATTTTAAAGGCAAGTTTATAGCAATGCCTGTAACAATAATCTCTTAAAGCACCAACTGTAAATCTGTAGTTTTCTTATGTGAGAAAACTACTGAAAAGGGGGAGAAAAAAGGAGATTACTATTTTTATTCCTGAACTAACATCTCCAAATCTCCCGTGTCATCACAAAACCTGTGCTATGCCTCCCTTTTCTCTTAAAGATGCTCTGCCCGCAGGGAGAGGCCACCTGTCCTCTAATCTTGAGGGCCAGTGGGATTTTGTTTCCACGGCTGCCTGGTGAAGGGAGACACACAACGTAAATCACAACAGGGACGCAGACCAGCAAGAGAAGGGCTAGGTCTGCGGTCAGCGGGATGCTCACCCATCTGAATGGCTCCTGAAATGAACTGCAGCTTGAGGGCCGCGGACTAAACACCCTGGCAAAGGGGGAGAGTCTGTCTAAGGAAGTCTCTTCTCTGGGGAAGAAACGTCCCAGCCACTACCGCTGCACGTGCACATGACGCTGCGTTAGACACCTCTGCCGCCCCAGCACAGTGAGGAGGAGAACACAGAAGTGCGGGGCACTGCGGAGCCCTGGAATCACTCACTCTTCCCGTGGGGAAGGCAGCTCACCTGGATCATGAAGCCGTTCTCCTCGTCCATTTCACAAATGCATCGCACGATTTCATTAAGAGCTTCGTCTTCATCCTGAGATTCCTCAAAGTTGGTGGAGTCGAAGTCCTGATTGTACTCATCCCCACTCAGAAGCAAGCTCTCTGTGGAAGAGTCATCTAGGAACTCCACGTCAGTCAAGTCTAGACACACAGAAAGGGATCTCAGCACAGGCGTCCAGTTCCGTGGGACGGGATCACGCTACTACAAACTGAGCGAGCGATGCTTTTTCTCATCCTCATGTGTTTCTCTCTCTTTTCCTTCCTCTCTCTAAAATTGTTTTACAAAAGAATTCAAAGTCCATGTTTAAGACTAAGATAAACATTTGGAGAAAAAGCATGATCTTTGGAGTTAAGATCAACCTTGGTTGGAGTTTTAATTCTAACACCAACTAACCCAAAAAGCTGCTTGATTTACAAGTCTCTGCCTGTCTACCTATGCAATGTGGATCAGAAAAGCTACTTTATAAGCTGGTAGTGAAGAATATGAAAATAGATGTAAAAACACCTGCAGAAAAGCAGAATATGATAGAAACTAATAGTTTCTTCCTACCATCTGACCTACTACTAAGTATAAAGTCAATTTTACTTTATATGCTTTAAAAAGTAGCTCAAACTTCCAATGTTGACATTTCCATTTAGTTTATAGAACTTTTCCAACTGTGCTCAGACAGGCCTTCAATAAAGAATGTTCTACCCTCAGATCTACATTTTAAGAACCTGAGACTTGTTTGAAGCATTAGTTCACATACTTTCACCGCTGAGATCCACGGACAGAATCGCCCTGGGGTACTGATACGTGGTGTTCTTCTCCGTAAACATGCTGCGCAGAGCCAGGGAGGGCCCCGAAGACCGAGTCAGCGGGGAGCAGCACCTTTCTAGAAATTCTAGGGAGCTGTCTTCATAGTCTGAATAGTCTGCAATACAAGACACACAAAGGAACAGTAGTGCCCAGTAATCAGGAAGAGGCGCTACAAAGGTAATGAGGTCAGGTTTCAGACACATAATGATCACACCACCACCTCCTCTTCCCACCCACGCCTCGCTAGATGATTCTGCATCTTATTACCTGGGTTTGGCAGGCTACCCAATAGACTATCACTGGTTTTCTCACTGTTTTCTGAAAGCTGAATCAAGGCACTATGAGATTCTAGATTGAGAATAACTCCTTCAGTCCGCTCAAGGGTGCCTGTCAGGTTATCTAGTCCACCATAAGGTGGGAATGGAAGTCTCCAACTGTTGCAAAGATTAATTTACAAACCGCTTAATTTATAAACCTAGCTCCTATTTTCAAAATTATCTAGACAAAGGAAAGCTACAGGAACTTCTCAGTTCTCATCCACATAGGGATCTTGTCCTACCTCCATTTTGGTAAAAGAAGAGAGAAAAGTTGAAAAAAAAAAAAAGGCAACCGCCATTTTAATATACTTACCATGCTGCTTAGATTTCTTTTTCTTTTTCTTCTTCTTCTTCTGTTTTGGTTTGTAGTGATCTTTGTCTCTCTTCTCTCTCCTTTCTTTATCCTTTTCTTTTCTCTTACCTAAATGACAAGAGAGAGTGAGTCAGGAATCAGCCTGCTCCTGAGTGGTTCCTTTGTGTTTAACCTAAAAGCAGCATTTACGTTTGAATCAGCTATTCCAGTCACCTGCCCAGAGTGATGGGTTCAATTAAACTGTTCCTGTCCTGAGTCTGGAGCTCCTGATGAGCTTATTGGACTATAAGAGGGGGTCTTCATTAGCAGTGCTGAGAATCCCAACTCCTGACACCTTGAAGTTAACACAGACAGTAGTTAACATCTTTAAACGAGGAATATAACTCAGCTTCCTGATGTGGCAAGAAATAAGCTCCGCAATCTCAGACCGTCTGAGGAGACTCAGCATTTCCATGGATGATTTAATAAAAATATATTAGAAGATTAAAGAAAACTTGATGATCTCTTTACTTTGGAAAAATAAGAAAGATTAAACCAACCCATAAATAATTCCTTCAGTCTTCAATACTTCCCCAGTGTGTACAAGAATGAAAACTAAAAACACACAAAAAAATGTATTTCATTAAACTTACTTTTCCTAAAATTTCCTTTTACCCAATCGTGTACTTTAAAGAAAATAAATGGAAGTTAAAGCAGTATCCTAGAATATTTTATTTAAAATTAATCCATCACAGATATTCAACTACTGTTCCAACTCAGAAAGGGTTAGTCTGCGATTTATCACCCAGGTTTAATCAACACTCAGTGACCACAACCCAGCAGCTAAACTGTAGAGTATTTAAGACTGCCATCATTA
Source organism: Myotis davidii (assembly GCF_000327345.1). Classification (NCBI taxonomy): domain Eukaryota; kingdom Metazoa; phylum Chordata; class Mammalia; order Chiroptera; family Vespertilionidae; genus Myotis; species Myotis davidii. Next base: position 2,406,670 of record NW_006282874.1, read on the forward strand.
CTCCAAAACTTTTAGACATTATAGCACAGCTGCTAGAAAAGACAGCACAAAACTTAGTAACTTTCTTATATGGTAGTTTAAAGAAGATAGCCTGGGAAAAATGACTATTTAATTTCAAAGTATCAACAATATTCAATGGCAGCTTATTTTTAAATAGCCACAGCTTTAAAGATGTTTAAACACACAGTTCTGAGAAAGCCTTAAAGTCCATTGACAAAAATACACACAATACTGTAAGATATGCATGAAAGAAACCCTGCACCTGGAGATGAACACCACCAGTAAAGGCTCAGGCATCGCTCACGCCTTAAGGAGCACTACCGGGTAAAGAGCCAGGGACAGACCAAGTCCTCCCACTGCCAAGCCATTTAGTCTTTTGCGTAAAGATTTTACTTTCTGTTCATACCAAATGCTGTGGAGCTTTTTTCTTCCAATTTCACTTTTTTTTCTGTTTTCGATATTCCTGCAGGTTTAGGGGGAAAATACGTAGGTTTAGTCAGAGAGGGTTAAAAGTATAAAACAGTGTTTTAAATTACAACTGCTCACCAAGAACTCTAATAAGACTCTTTTCCCCTGGAGGTCTCCATGATTTTAGTGCCTGAACTAGTAACAAAAACACAGGACTTCTTACTTTGAAGAACTGGTAAGTTAAGGGTGATTTTTGCTCCTCAGACTACCAGACTAAACTCCTGGTTCCACTATTAGCTTCTGGCCCGGAGCAATTCATCCAGTCTCTGTACTTGAGCTCCTTACCTGCCTAATAGGAACCAGAGTATCTACTCTGTCTTGTTGCCACGACTATGTGTCAAGTGTGTAATATGCTTAGACCGCCCCCTCCTCTGTGGTGGGGTAATCATTGGAGCCTATATCATTTCTAGGATAACTATGGGTCTAAATATGAAGAAATATGATAAGCTAACTGCACGAGGCAATCAGTGGAGATCCACTGCGGCCCAGCCTTGGGCAATTCAGATGCTGAAATGCGCCTGTGGCAGGTCCACGTGGCATCTCTGCTTCCATGGCAGTTCTGACGTAAGTACTAGTCAGCTCATCCAGGGAAACAGTAAACTTATATTAAAGTATACTGGTTTTCAACAACCTATATGAAATTTTCAACTAATATTTAAACTCCGTTGCCTACAAACCTGTCTCTGAATGTAATCATAAATGTGGTGTTACATAATGATAAAAGCCAAAGTGGAATTATTGTACAAATTGTTTTTGGTCTTTATCTAAATGTAAATACAAAGGCTTATTGACACATAAAAATATTCAACCTTAATGACATTTCAGTTTAACTAATTGTTCAAAATACATTTAAACCAATAGTGCGCCCCCCCAATAATTGTAGCAGACAGACACATTTACTCAAGCTTCTAACTCACAGTCAACCATTCCCAGTGCTTACATGTGTCTGGATTAATCTAAGAAAAGTACAACAGTACATTTAAAATACAATTTCAGTTCAGTAAATCATGCTTTAACATTATTACTTACAAGTTCTTCTATTTTTGAATAATTTCAACACAGTATCAAAAAAGCTAGCATTTTATCTTCAACTATCTATAATAATAAAAGCATAATATGCTAATTAGACCAGATGTCCTTCCGGACAACTTTCCAGACGAAGTCAGGGCTGTGAGGGAAGCCCGGGTCCCGGATGTCTGCCAGTGGCCAGAGGAAAGCCCGGGTCCCAGGTGCCAGAGGGAAGCCAGGGCCGGCAGCCAGAGGAAGGAAGGAAGGCCTACTCTTGCACGAATTTCATGCATCGGCAGGCCTCTAGTTTTATATAATTTAATTTAACACAATAAAAATATAAAAATACCACTCAACTTGAATTAAGTTAATAAAGCTCTAATAAGGTAAGTTTCATATTAAGTCAGAATATTGACGATCTCCATGACAAAAAATAAAACGGTCATTAGAGCTAAGAGAAATACAATTAAATTTCCTTATTACCAAGACTGTTGAACAAATGCATCACTTCCTTTCACTAATTACTGTTCGCTGACTACTAATAACAACACCATGAAAATTCTACAACTTTGATGCAGTCTTCTTAAAGGTGACGAGGCATGCGCAGTGCAAACCACAAGAGCTGTGCTTGCTAAGCCCCCTGGTCGCAGACACCTGCAAAAGCAGCCCTGGATCACGCCAGTGCCTGCGGCCCCTGGTTCTCTGAAGCATCGTCTCTGGGGTGAAAGGTGGAGCAGGGATGGCATCCCCTGGGCTGGTTCAAAGAGAAGGAACTACTGACAGGGCTGCCTATATGGGCTGCAACGTGCGAGATCTCTCAGGTACTTGGAAAACAAAACGGTTATGAACCGCTGCTCAGAACACAGGTCAGGACAGCATGCAAATCATTGAGGTTTTCATGCAAGTCACACGGCTCACAGGGTTTTTAATCAAAAGGTGTCCAATTAGAATGTGACCTGAATTTCATTACTTCCATCAAAAAATAAAAAATGAAAGGGGTAATAGAAATAAATTAGAATTCCTCCTACCCTGCATTCAAACACTGTGTTCAAACCTCTAAAAAATGGACTTTCAGTCATTAGCATTTAAAACCATGCATAGCCTTGATTTAAACAACTAAATCACCAGCCATCGCCCATACACAAAAGATCCTCACTTCAACACACTTACAAACTCATTGTATTACAAACCTACACTCCTCTCTCCCTTTCACTTTTCTAGAAAACGGTCCTACTACTCTTTCTCAAACAGTTACTTATAATACTTAAAAAGTAGAAGAGTTACTATGCCTTTCCTCCATCCCAGTACATTTTAACCATCAGAGAAACAAGAACCACACTCCAATGGTAATTAGGCATATTTCCACAAATTTGTAAGACATTCTGAAAAAAAAAGATGAGGTCAATACTCCAATTGGAAGCTAAAGCACCTGAATCAAGGATGTGCACGCACAATCACTACTTCGACATTTCAGGACATTTAAGCTGGCTAACACACCTCTTAGTTATTGCAGAGCTATGTATACTGGTTTATCTTTCTGTCTTATTACTGTATCTATATAGATACTAGAGGCTCGGTGCACGAATTCGTGCACAGGTGGGGTCCCTCTGGGTGGCCTGCAGGGATCAGGCTGAAACCAGCAGTCCAACGCCACCTGCATGTGCCTGCTGCAGGCTCGCACCCAATCAGTCCCGATCGGGAGAGGCTCGCGCTGGCACAGCAGCACTTGCCAGCCATGAGCCCTGCATTGGGTGCCCTCCCAAGGGGAGTGGCCTATGGGATCAGGCTGAAACTGGCTCTCCAACATCCCCTGAGGGTCCTGGATTGTGAGAGGGCGCAGGCCAGGCTTAGAGACCCCACCAGTGCACGATTGGGCCAGGGAGGGACCGTGGGAGGGCTCTAGGGAGTATCCGGCCCATCTCACTCAGTCCCAATCAGCCAGATCCCAGCAGTAAGCTAACCTACCAGTTGGAGCATCTCCCCCCTGGTGGTCAGTGAACGTCATAGCAACTGGTTGATCAGACTGACCATCTGCCCCTTGGTGGTCAGTGCACATCATAGCAAGCAGTTGAGCAGCCTTAGCATATCATTAGCATATTATGCTTTGATTGGTTGTTCAGTTGTTCTGCTGTTTGGCCTATTTGCATATTACCCTATCTAATAAAGAGGGAATATGCTAATTGACTGCCCCACCCTCAAAGATGGCAGTGCCCACAGCCAATACGGAGGGAATATGCTAATTGACTGCCACACCCTCAAAGATGGCAGCACCTACAGCCACAAGATGGGCGGCAGGGGAGGGCAGTTGTGGGAGATGAAGCCACCAGGGGAGGGCAATTGTGGGAGATGAAGCCACGAGGGGAGGGCAGTTAGGGGTGACCAGGCCAGCAGAAGAGGGCAGTTAGGGGTGACCAGGCCAGCAGGGGAGGGCAGTTAGGGGTGAACAGGCCAGCAGGGGAGGGCAATTGGGGGCAACCAAGCCTGCAGGGGAGGGCAGTTTGGGGGGACCAGGCCTGCGGATTAAATGATCCAATCAAAAGACACTCCAGAAGCAACACACCCAGTGGCCTACTTTAGATCACCCCCCATTTAGCTCCACAAAGGACACGCCCAAAGGGTAGACTCCTCAGGCACCAGAGTCCTGCTAAAGTAAATCCACTCCATGGGGCCAGCCCCTGCACACTAGCTAGAGTCACAGCCAGTCCTCACCGCCAGTCAGCCTGAGGGTCAATGTCACCCACGATGTGCCAACAGCAATCAAGGCTCAACTAGGGCACACAACCCACACAAGGAACACCCTGGAGCACCAACTCAGGTGACTAGGGTGTCTGCACCACTGAACACAATGAGGCCCACACCAAGACACATCAGAGTTAAAATGCCAAAGGTTAAAGACCAAGCAGCAGGAAAAAGGCAGTTGGTTATGTACAGAAACAAATTCCTAAGACTTTCGGCTGATTGGCCAACAGAAACTTTGTAGCCAGAGGAACTGGCAAGGAATATTCCAAGTGATGAAAAGCAAGGACCTGCCACCAAGATTACTGTACTCAGCAAAGCTATGTTTTAGAATTGAAGGAAAGATAAAGAGCTTCCCAAATAAGAAAAAGCAGATGGAGTCCATCACCATCAAACCAGTATTATAGGAAATTGTAAAGCTATCTATTTAAGAAGAAAAATAAAAATTAAAAATAGGAATAATAAAATGGAAATAACTACATTCCTATCAATAATTACTTTAAATGTAAATGGATTAAATGATCCAATCAAAAGACACTGGGTGGCTGAATGGATAAGAAAACAAGACCCAAGTGCCCACTGTATAGATGACTGTATAAAGATGTAGTACATACATACAATGAAATATACTCAGCCATAAAAAATAAAATCTTACCATCTGCACTACATGAACAGACCTGGAGGGCATTATGTTAATTGAAATAAATCAGTCAGAGAAGACAAATACCATATGATTTTAGTAATAGTGGAAATCTAAAAAACAAAATAAATGAATAAATAAAACAGAAACATACTCATAGATATAGAGAACTGATGATTGCCAGTGGACGGGGGTTAGGAGGGGGTTAAAAAGGTGAAGGGATTAGAAGTTCCAATTGGCAATTACAAAAGTCATGGGAATGTAAAGTACAACATAGGGGGTATACAGTCAATGATATTGTAATATCTATGCATGTGCCAGGTAAGTACTAGACTTACAGTGGGTATCGCTTCATAAGTTATATATATGTCTAATCACTATTCTGTATACCTGAAACTAATATAAAATTGAATGTCAACTGTAATTGAAAAATTTTAAGAAAATTAAAATTAGAAAGAAAAAGAAAGCGAGAGAGGCAGGGAGAAGCAGATTAAAGTGACAAAGTAAGAAATATGTCCAGGGCATATGATGGCACAAAAGAACTTTAAACAGAGAGAGAGACCCTATCTCCCACAGACATTACATAAAAGTGTTTTTTAAGAGAATTACATATGCCAATGTTTACAGCCTATAAATCCAAGCCTAGCTGCTCATAAAATGAACTGTTACCTGAGGCTGTTGGGGCTCCTCTTCCATCAGGTACTGCTTTGGAAGAAGGATTTGTGAGCATCTGCGTATCTTCCTTGTCTGCCCTGGCACACTCATTATGGTAAGAGGGATCTGGAGCTAGCGGTGCTGTGACTTCCAAACCACGACTTAAGTCAAGAGGGAGACAGGGTCCCATCTTCTCAAGTGACAAATGTGCAACATCAGGCACTACACAAAATAAAGAATGTGATAGAATATTAACACCGATAAACTGGCTCAGTTCATATCCACGTGGATTTAAATGTTACGTGAGCTAAACAGTGCCTGGCACAAAGAAGCACTCCATAACTATTTGTAGAATTCACGAAGTTCTTAAAAGTCCAAAAGATGTAAGAAGGAAGAAGCAGAAACTTCTTCCTATTTTAAGTCTTTGTCTCTTAGTACTTTATCTTCCTTTACGTGTGGCTCTGTAGGAAATCAATATACATTACCCTCTGGTACTGAGGTCGCCTGCTGACTCTGAGCACTGATGGAGAAGACTTTGCCATCAGTGGCTGGAGAGGGAGGAGACACCTTTTCTCCTGAATCATCAGGCATGGGCAAGGTGGCCAAGCGCTGCGATCTTCTCCTCCGCTCGCTATGCTTGGAAGGTCTAGGGGGGCTCACAGACTGTGGAGAACCTAGAAAAAAATCTTCAATGTTCACGAAGCAGACACATGCCGGGTTCATCTTACAATATTTGAGATAAGTGGGAAAAGGCATTATATACTGCCCTCTGATGTTGTAAGGTATCCACAAGGAACGGCATGTTCCGAAGGTAATCAAAGGCAAAAAGTGTGCCCTCACAAAGAGTTCATCACAACTTCTAAAAGCAAAGCCTACTAGTATCAAAAGAAGAGAACAGGGAACATAAATTTCAGGTAGCGTCCCCACAGGACAGACTACAGTTAATTCTCTAATTGTAGATTGTCGTGTTAGTTGCCATTTTTCCTTTGGGAAAATCGTCTCTGTACAGCCAAAGATTAAAAACTATATATCCCTTCTGCTACATTACAAATCTAGAAACTCTATGGGGGAAAAGAGGCAGGGGCATGGGTGACAAATATCTGACATGCATAGTTAGTGCTTTACTTTACTTGCCAAAGTAAAAAAAAAAAATAAGTAAATAATTTCATCCCACCCTCATTCCCCTAAATGGATTTTTATAAGCATATATTTGGGCCTGATTCATTAAAAAAAATTGAACAGAGCTTTAATACCTCTTATGGGCAAATAATCAAGATTTTAAAAGAAAATGACCCTACTCTTGCCCTCCTGTGTTTTGTTTTTAATAACTTGGTGAGTCATATAAGCAAGCATCTTCTAGCTAAATAACACAAGTTTGAAAATTCCTTTTTGTAACCTTTAATTTTCTTCCTTTGATATGGCATGTAAACGCTTGGTTATTTCCAACAGGCAGGATTACATAAGGCCAGTACAGTCACATTAATTTATGAGGAAATAAGTGGTCTAAAGAGGTTGATGCTTTGGGTATTTAAAAGTAATTTTACAAAAATTGAAATAAAAAAGGTGATAATTTAATAAAATTCAATTGCTGCCACACTGTGGTTATAATACCAAAATACAAAACAATTTCAAAATGAAATAATGTCATGTGACATTGTTGCAACTACTAACATTATTTCATGCTAAATGCTATGAGGAAACATTTGAGTTTTTCTGTTCCCATCCTTTCTACCCATTTATTAAAAAGAACAAAATCAAAACAAAAAAGTGCAAAAAATGGATAAATGTGGCTTAGTAGAAAATATGGCAACTGAATGGAAGAGATTAATGTATTTGGTTGAAAAAAGTCTACTCAATGCCAACATTTTCAATTACTGCAGAAGATACGATGCAGAAGAATCCAAAAGCAAGCATGTAATGCTCATTTACTAATCAGGGAACTAATTCATTGGAAACAGTCTTTTACCAAGTGACTTCCCAGGTTAACTGGTTTTCATATTTTTCTAACTTATTATACCAAACTCATATGAGCAAGAGTCAGAACAAACGTCTTACCTACAGCCAAACCCGTATTGAAAGGCTATTTTTAAAAAGGCTAAATTAACTCTTGAACGATTAATGGTATTAGAACAGTAAAACCTTTAAAAATAAGATCAAAAACTATTCTTCTTTCATTAATAATAACTGAAGTTTGCACTCTAACTACTAGAATAATAAACAAAATGAACTGCAGATGGGGACCTGAAAGTGGGGACAACTACATCTATCCATAAGAACAGTCTTAGGACTTCAGGAAAAAGACTGGCAATGGGTCTTCTATGTTTTGTTTTTTGTAATGAATCAGGCCTCTCGTTGTGCTTGGATTATTAGTTGAAGAGGATCAAGCTAGAGTGGAATTGCGGTATTACAGGGTAAGGTTTCTCAACCAGCAGTAGTCTCTGAACAATACATCCGTCAGAAAGGTCTACAGTTTGTGCCCCTGAAATAGTTGCAAGCTTCCCTATCATAGCCACTTAAGACTGAATGTTTAAATAGCAACCTCATAAAAATACAATATATCTACAATCAAACTGTTTTCCAGGTATCTTATAGGATAAGGAACTATTTCTTAAAAATCTGTGCTCACTAGTTTTATTTATCACTGAAGAAGAGAGCTGAGATACAAGCGTCAGATCCTCGACTTGTGTTAACTCTGGGGGAAGTGGTGATTTAGGGGGCTTTAGACACCCAGAAGGATCTCCAGATTCATGTTTGCATTTCTTGCTGCGAGCCTTCCCTGAAGACAAGGTTGAGGATAACAGTGCAGGTTTCTGAGTGTTGGCAGAACTGATAATGTCAGCTTCATTTTTTTTCTGACTTTGAGGTTTAGGTGAAATCGCCTGAATAAATAATAAAAAATTGATATTTTTATTTTGGTTTCTTCATTTTTGTTCTTGCACTCTATTTTGACTGTTAAGCAACTTTAGTATCCAAAAACATTGTTAAGCAACATATAACATTTCTATTACAAATGAAAAACCAAAAAGAACCCCACAAATTATTAACTAAAAGTTGAATAGGTTGTCTTTAAAGGGATGCTGTCAACTTTGTCTAAATTTGGCTTTAAAAAATGTATTATTCATAATCTCAGAATATAAAAATGTGATCTTACTGGACAAATATTTTCAGTATTAAACTGAAATATACATCTTTTGAAGCCATAATTCCCAATGACATTAATAATAATTAAGTAAATAAACAGCATTTTCATGTCTTAGAGCATTAAAGATATTCATTTAAACCTTTGACTTTCAGGTGTTTTCTTATAATTTCCTTTATTAAGTTGAATGTAGAAGTCTAAGTGGACAGTTTCCCTTTAAAGAAAGATCTCAACAGGAAAACAATGATCAAATTAACGAAACATTATCTTTAACTCATTTTAGTGCTGAAAGCTCGAGTTTCATAAGCATAATGCATCATGAAATCAAAGCCACCAGCAGTACAGAGTTAAAAGACTAAAAACAATACAAAACAAGCCAACAACAACAAAAAAAAACCAAGGAGTAAAACCAAGTGTAAGTTAAAAACATTGGATTTAAAAACAAAATACGTCGCATTCTTAGATGAGAGTTTTTACCTTCTTCCTGCCAACTGATACTTTTAAAAAAGAATTGGAACTTTGTCAGTTCTTTATTTGGCAATACAATGTCCTACCTGTGTAAAAATGTATGTGAATGTGTCCATTGATAACAGAAAATAGCCACATTGGATGGATTTGTAATCTGTGGTGATAGAATGCTGTACTGTATTTCATTTTGATATTCTTATGAGAATATAAGATACACTTTTTAAATATCTACACTCAGATAGGCCTCTATAAAAAATCAAGTTGCTAGCACTCTGAACAATATACTTGTCCCTCAGAAACTTTCAACTTCCATGTCTTTTGTGAGGGATGACCATCGGACCTGTGTCTGCAGTTTTCCAGAATATGAAAGATCATTGCTGGGTACCAAACAGCGTTCTGTTCCCATTAAAATACAAGGCACTCACATTTTGGTGTAAAAAAGTGTATATTTGGCATTAGGTAGGACAGCTTTGAATGCTCTAGATGGCATGGTGGACAAACCACATGAAAGGGCTCGTGTCAAGTGTCCCATTTATTTGTCATCATTTCTACTCTTGAATTTACTCATTACACATGTGTGTAAGTGCACATGAATCATTTGCAAAGGTACTCCATAAATGGAAAGGGTCCCTACGTTTATCATAAAAGGTGTTGCCAGAAAAGTAATTAGAGCCATTACTTGTAAATAAACAATTTTATTGTTCATCTTCACATATGTGAGAGACATCACTACAGCATCCATTACTCTGGAGTTACAAAGTTATAAAACAAGATTTTAAAACTTAAATTAGTATCTTGATAAGGTGCTTAACTTCTAAACAAGGACAAATTAACATTTTAAAAACTTACTTAATTATGCATCTAATGCAGGTTTTATCCAAAAGTAAATATAACATAACAATTCCCTAATACAATTAAATAATCTGTAATTAGTAATCTGAGAATTGGGGTTCAAGATCACAGAGTTTGAATGTTTTTAATGTAAATAAAATAAACCCATTATTAGCATAGTAAATTTTGACTGTAGGCCTGTTATAAGTTTATGTCGTTGTGATACTATTTTACTCATTAGAAAAACAGAGGTTAGCGAGAATCAATGCCTCTCCTTTAGCCTGCTGTTGATACCAACTAAGACGTAATTGAGAATTTTATAACTCGGCTTTTTAACTTTGAAGCAGGACAAACAGCATAAAAAGAATTTGGTTCCATATATTTTCACATTGAAACCAACCTGAATAACAAATTAAAAAATGAGGGAATAGTATTATGTTCCTTAAAAACCTTAAACAATGTACAATGTTCTCATTAATGATTATTGGTCTCTTCGTTACAAAACTGGCAAGAACTCTCAAAATTTTTTAAGTTATGCAACCAGAAACAGCCGAGTCACTCCATTTTTCTTTCTTTTTTTACTCAATTTCAAAATGTTGGTTTCTGTTCTTCCCTTTGAAATGGGCGCTGCCCTCTACACTAAACTCCACGTATAAGTGATTTTCACATTCACCTCAGCAGGACTGTGCATAATGAAAGATTGACATTGTAATGAATTTTCCAGAAACATTTTATTACCCAAGTCCCTGATTTATTGCATTCTGAGAATACTATAAACAGTGGTGAAAATACAAAATGATGTTATATTTGGGATGTTGAATATAGTAATACACAGTAAAAAAAAGTCACTTAAAATTTGGTTGATATACTGACAATAACGGCAAAGACTTAACCGTTTGATGATCACAGAAAATCAGAAGGTGTAATTTGCTGACATATGAATCAATTTAAAAAACTGTTCGTTTAATACAACATTAATGGAGGCACCAAAACAATGCATTGTTATCAAATCAGGCCTAAAATAACCCTGAAAAACTCAATACAATATCAATTAAATTTGGATTCTTTTTCTGAACAATAAGAGCAAAAGATACTCATTTTGAAGTCTTCTTTATTAGGCTACTAATAAAGAAAATTAAAGTAATACAAAAAGGACATATTAAAACTACATTAAGGCTCAGATTTTAAACCAGGAGAACCAAGGAGATCCAGTTATGGCTATGACTGTGTCCTGACAGTCTAACAGTGCCCAAGAAGTTAAGCCCTTGGAGGATGTAAGAGCATGCAGGTCATTATGTACAGGGATTGTGGGGATCTGAAGGCAGCCAAGGCAAAAATCTAGCAACCACAACCTTCACTTTTAAATTCCTCTATTAGGTGGTTTAAAGACAGACCCATAATAGTTTTTTAAAATTCTTTTTTTGTAGTTATTAAAATATACATCCTAGCAAAAAATGTATGGCTCATTGATCAATTCGTAAAACACATAGTCAGTCTAACAACACCAATCGTTACAATATAAAAGAAACTTCTTACAAAAGAAGCTTTATTAGATGTCCGAAACCCTGTTTTAACTCACAAATGGAAAGTATTTGTGTAAGGGTCTTTTTGTAAGCTGGTCAAAGGGATCCAGCTGGAAACTTATACCCTGGGAGGCCTGTCTCCAGGCCTTCAAATGTTGGAGGCAAAGGCTTTAATGTCAGTCTATAGAAAATAAACGTGAAGTCTGTAGTTTGTACGCCTCAGAGAAGGCAGAGTTAAAAATATAGCAATTAATTAGCTTCCTATTCCCATATCTGACCGAAAGGGCAATTTCAATTACGTGGATATTATAGCTCCGTGATCATTCCAGTTGGGAACCTTGAAAAAAATCAAATGCTACCATTTCATACCTGCTCCAGCATTGGAGCCGTTTCACTGTAGTCTTCCTTTTTTTCAGCACCATCCACCCCAACAGCTTTGGATGCCAACAAACCTTGAGAAAAATTGTACAGAAATTGCTTATTAGAAAAAATGTTGACTTTCACCCTAATTAACTTCACAAAATTTTAGCAGTTGTGAAATCCCCCATACTTTTCAATATATAGGAAGTATTCACAAAAGTTTACCTGTCAAAAATACAAACACCCTTAATAATGACTCAAAGGAATGAATCAGAATTTGAAAGTTGGTTACATAATTAGTTTTAGATATTGCTCCTAAAGATACCCTTAAAGCACCACACACATACATTTATTCTGTAAAAAATGCCTTCCTCTGATAATATGAACTTACCTAATATTACAGCCCCATTCTACAAATGATGAAATAATTTGGGAATTCCAGTTTTCTCCAATGCATACCACTAAATCTCAATTTTGGAAGTCAGAATATTTTAACTGGAGTTAATATAATTAACTTTAAAAGATAGTGAAACTCTGCTTTTAATTTATAAATTAAAGGCATTTACTTGACAAGTACCTTTAAGGAAGCCATGTTTATGAAAAGCGTGTATTTGTTTTTACCTATGGCCACCAGATACACAAAATGTCACCAAAAATCATTTTTGTGTCAATTCAAAGTTGGCCACACAAAATCTTTGCTTCAAAGGATGTGCAACAATCAAAAACCTAATAGTAAACTTACTGCAATTATACCACATATTACTGAAACTGTCTACAGCACACTTAATAGGAGGAAAAAGATGCCCCCAAATGTCACATAACTTCAAGTTAGCCAGAAGGCAACATTTCTTGACTTTTCCAGATAACTGTCAAAATGTTAAGTAATCTAAGAACTCAAATATTAAAATTGTATTCTTAAAGTAATACTGCAGCCAAGTGTTAAACTAGGCAAAAAGCACCTTTTTTATTGGAAAGTTGAATATCTAGCACTCGGAATTATACTTTAAAACAGAAAAGGTAAAATATAAAATTATGCTGTGGCTACATCAATGATTGGTGTTAAAACTAGTGTTTGATCCAGTTTGATATAACAAACCATACAGCATTTGCTCAAGTCTCACACAATATCAAGTGTAGATTTAAATGGGAGAAAACATAATATATAATTTTATAAAAATAGTCTATAAATTCAATCCTAATTATATTAATGTAACTTCTGAACATATTTTCAGGCGACTGAAAAAGATGTAGCATGATATAGTTCTTTACCATTTAAAACCACATTCACTAGGGGTTTCTTCTCTAGCTAGCATTTTTGAGAATCAATAATACTAAAAATAGAAATAATTAGAGACATGAGTTCTTATCCTACTTCTTCTAGGGGCTGGTCAAACAGGATAGATAGCTGCTACTCAATTTCTTAAATATAGCTTACATTTTGCTTCCTTTCATACCAGTGGTGGGAATACCTTTTTAAATCTTAGCAATAGATGGAGTAGATCACAAACTACAAAATTAAAAATAAGGTACTACATTTTAGAAAAACAAAATAATTCAATCCCACTCTGTGAATTTAAGTTGCAATATTATAAACTCAATTAATGAAAAGCAATTCCCACTTAATGGTTTGTGAAGGAAAAATAAAGCTTTGTAATGTTCTTACAGAAAGCAATGGGGCACTTCATAAAAAATACCTAAGATTAGATTAGAAAATATAATACTTGGTATCTAGTGAATTCAACTCTCAAATATGATCAATAAAAAGTTTTTCATATTTATATCATGCCATCTTACAAAAGAGTTACAACTATAAACAATAAAGGGGACAAAAAATAAAATATGGCCCTAGCTGGTTTGGCTCACTGGATAGAGCGTCGGCCTGGGGACTGAAGGGTCCCAGGTTCGATTCCGGTCAAGGGCATGTACCTTGGTTGCAGGCACATCCCGAGTAGGGGGTGTGAAGGAGGCCGCTGATCGATGCTTCTCTCTCATCGATGTTTCTAACTCTCTATCCCTCTCCCTTCCTCTCTGCAAAAAAATCAATAAAATTATTTTTAAAATAAATAAATAAAATTAAATTAAATTTGTGCTTGAGGAGAGGACTCTGGCTACTGCTGCCAGAGATGAAGTCCACAATCCGTTACCTGGCCCTAATGTTCTGGGGAGAAATGCAATCTCCTCAGGAAATGAGAATTGGAAGGACACGGATACAAATGAAATTAATTCTAGTTCTTTGCAGATGTGTATTATCAACATATTACTAATAGGGCCTCCCCCAGAAGAATGTATCTAGAGAGTATCTTAAACAAAATGAATGCTTAAGAAATTATTTAAATATCAAATAGAAGCAGAATATCACACACTCATGAGAACTACATTATGCTACATTGTAACTCACGAAGTTACAATTTCTCAGTTCTCTGCACATCATCTATAAAGCACATAGTTGGTCTCTTGCTGTCACCAGGAATGAGCAGCAGAAACCAGAGCACCTGCAATAGCAAAGGGAAGGGAGAGAGCAGAGTGCTCTCTCAATGTGTGGCCCATGCTTCATCCAGAATTCCAAAACCCAATATCCTTCCTGGTAGTAAGAATCAATATTGCTGATATTATCATCAATAACAAATTACTGGCCAATTCAAACTTCTGGGTTTTTAAAATTCTTTGTAAGATTCCTTAAGTTGCACAAACAAATCTAAGTTGGCTGAACTTCTAGGGCACTCCTAGAACAATTAGAAACAGACACTCCAACTGCTGACATTTCTTCTACTCTACTGACAACCTGTACTTTAAAATCTATTCAAATTTGCTCGCAGTTTGCTTGAAATTTTGCCCGAAAGTCTGGACTCCTGATTCTTCCTGTAAAACTGTCTATTCCAGCTTAGTATACATGAAGTCTGTAACTGTCCATATGGCACGTTACATAATGAAAAGCAAGACTCTAAGAACATCTATCTATTGTGCAACCATTATTTCAAGGTTCTACTTATTTGGAAACTTATGAAAAAAGCCATCCTATATCATTCCCTACATAGAAATCAGGTTTAGAATCTCTGGAGGGTGTGTATATGGGAAAGAATAGGAGTGAGTAAATAAATACATGAATTAAATGTATCCAGTGGCTGGTCCACTCAGTTCTAGCTTGAACTATTTAAAAACAGTGTGGAGAAATCAGCAGAACAAGCTGAGACGCTGCTATAGTCACAGTCCTATTCCGCTCAGCAGCAAAGGGAAGAAGGACAAGTATAAGTGAGCTTGATAAATATAAATACACCATAATTCCATCACAGAAATCGCCATTTTTCAATTAGTTCTCATCTGTTTTCATGGTCTACAAACGAAACTTACTGTACAGAGGCAAGCTTGAGTTTTACTCTTCAAAGACAACGTATAATGTCTATTGTCTGTTTGCATGATATAGCTGTACCATGAATCAGAAATAGATGCAGAGAGATGAACTATTAAAAAGATCATCATACATTTCAATCCTCTGAATAAATAAAGGGAAAAAATTATAATGGGTTCACATTCTAAAACCTTATGCTTTTCTACCGCTGCCATATTATCACATGTTCATCTGAGACTCTCAGGGGCAGTGAAGACAAATCCCTCCACAGAGGGCACAGGGGGCTATTACACTCCAGTATTAGAATTCCTTGAGGCACATGGCGAATTGTTCCTCCCACTCCCCACTGTCTTTTCAAGGTCATGCAGAAGTAATGCATCATTGTGGAAGGAGCTGGTTTTATTTTTTCTTTAAATGTTGAGCTTGAACTTCTCAGTAAGGCACAGGCATGAGCACGCTGACTGAAAATTAAGTCAGGTCATCAGACTGTAGGAAAATTCGGCACTGGGAGGCTGATGGCCGCATCAGGTCGGTGTCACTGCATCGTCCTAGATCTTGGCTCCTTCGGCAGCGCTGCTCCCATCTCGGGGACCCATGGGTTGGAAGTATTATTCTACTTTGGCCCCAGTGCACAGCACTAGGGTCTGTTATTATAACGCAAAACTGAAGTCTCAAGTTGCCATCATAACCATTACCTGGATAACATTTTATTCTGGCTTTCTCCAAAGTTAATAGTTTCTAAAGAAAAGGTGGAATGAATGAGCTTATTTTTAAATATTTCCTGCCCTGGAACCAAGTACACCCTTCATCAGAGAAAGGCACACAAATCATATTCACCATGGGAAGCCTAAGGAAGTCTCACCTGTCGAAGTCAATGATATTGCTTCTATGTGCACAGTAACAAAACGTGGTTCTAAGACCCTCAGCTCCAGAGCCACCGAGGGCTTCCACTCTTCAGAGCATGGACAGATGTTACATTTATTCCTGAATCTGACAAGGAAACCCAGCTTCTTCAAATTATTTAAGTGAGTATCAACAAATAAAGGTTCAAGAGCTTTATTAAGTCAAAGGCTCTAAAACCATTCTGTCCTTAAAATAAGAACATAAGACTGAATAAAGTATTTTAACTGCCTTTTAACAAATACTCACAAAAGTTACATATGTTTACAACCTCTTTTGAAGACTACAGTCATTGGGCTGAATGGGCCTCAGAAGGGATGGGGCCTAGCACGACTGACCCCAATTCTAGGACTTAAATCCCTCCTTCTATGAACACTAACCAGGCCAGGTTTCCAGTATTTTTCATCGCTCTAACACTCCGCTTCCTAAATTACAACAAAGCATGGAGAAATAGGACCAGATTCTAGAGACCAATCGGAAGATAGGGATAGAAACTTTAAAAACGTATGGATACTTTTACATTGAAATTAACAGCTTCAGTGTTCACCTTTCCAACCACATACGGTGCCATGTTTAATGAGACTGATGGAGTAAGAATGTAAAATATTTAGAACCTCAGACAGTATGTCACCACAGACTGACAAAAGCAAACAATTCAATTCTTATGGAATTACTCCTACCATCAAGGTGATCTGAAGACTGGGATTTGGTAACGTTGATCCTATGGACCCTCACAACACCCCTGTGAGGTAGGTAGAAGACAGGTGATCGCTTCACATTACACAACACAAAAAGCTGCCAGTTTTGAAAAAAGCTGACCTTGAAGAACCAGAGAGGAGCTGTCTTTCTAATTAACCAGTTATGTTACCCCAAAAGATACTCGGCTTTATTACAAACAAACCTCTCTAAGATCAAGCCCGCCAACCCCCCCAAAAGAATCATTGTAGTTTACCAGTGATCTTGTTAAGCCGAGCTCTCTTTGCCTGAAACGAGTTGCCTTGATTATTTTTCCTCTTGTTTGACAATGTGCTCTCTGGCTGTGGAAAGACCATCTTTGGAACGTTCTCTACATGAAGTCCTACTTTTAACAGAACACATATATGAGGGTTTATATAGCATCCAAAGTTAAAACACACCATTTTTTAAAAAATAAATAGCAAAAATGCTCTGCACTGAATTTTAATCTAGTGCTTAACATAAAACTTTAAAAACACCCACAAATCTCTACAGATTGACATATTAGAAATAAAAACTACTAAGCAGTTATTCTTCAGGAAAGAAAAGCAAGAAGAGAATGACAGGCTGCATTTTCTATATTATATATTGAGATACTTGCAGAAGTATTTAAGATTTTTTAGAAACATAAAACAAATAAAAACCCAAACACCTACTACCAATAAGTTACAAATCAAAATCTTAACTCATTTCTATTCAAGAATATTGAGGGCATCCACTATCAAGTACCCATGTTAAACCACTAATTTTCAAATCTGTAAAATGCTAAAAGTTAACCACCATACTGTGCTGGGAGAAAGGCCTAATAATTTAACTATATGTTCAAATTATAGGTAGCCAAGGGGTTTGATTTGTTCATTATTCACTAGGTGAATAAGGACTAAATGTAAGAACATGTTTTATACCAAATGTATCACTAGACGTGGGCAGATCTTCCTTCTTCTCAACTTCTGGAGTGGCTACAGAAGCTGGAGTTTCTTCCTTCTTTGAAGGAACTTTAAACCATTTCCGCTCATCCTTCTCTTTCTCTTTATTGCTGTTAGCGCTCATTCGAGGTTTGTTCCCTGTTTTATTCTTGGCTGCGGCTGCAGCAGCTGCTTTGACTAAAGCTATCCAATCCTCCAAAGGAAAAACACAAAACATGTGAAGCATTAAACATTAATCAAAATTTAATTACACTAATGAGTAAAAACATCTATCACATGTTCAAAGCTACCTTCACACGCACACAAATTTAAAAATCTACTTAACTATATTTATAAGGTACATCAACATGGTAGATTACAGAATAACTGAACGGTTTAGTTGGGTTTATAACTTTATATAAAATAGAAAAATATTCAATAACAAAAAAAATGTTCCTTTGGTATATTTTCTCAGGAATAAAATCTAAAATAACAAGAAACCTATGACAAAAATGGAATACTACATGACATTTTGCCTCAGTATTTCAGGGTTTAAATGTGAAATTACAATTCTTTTCTGTAATCTAACAGACCATAAAAGAAATGAGAAAAATGCTTAAGTAGCAATTCTGCAAAGATTAAAATAAATGTATTTTATTGAGTAGTGTTTCTTATTAAGATGAATGTTCCACTCTAAGTATAGTCAATTTCATAGCAATCAAGGTGTGATTTTATTAACGTTTAAAGCTTTCAAAGTTCAGACACCAACTTATTACAGCAGCTTTATATTACTAGTGAATTTTTTTAAAAAGAGCTACTTGACTTTACCAAAGTAAAGTCCACATGCTCAGGCTCCAGATTCATTTCTCTTCCTCTACAACTTCCTGGGCCTATGTTAGCTGCCATCTTCTAAGATGCAAATATTTATTTTTCCTGTATTTGTTGTTTGTTGCTAAATAATTTTGTTCTTTTATTTTTAGCTAAAAATGCTTATAATGGGAAATATGGAAAGATGTAAAGAAGTGGTACTAATATTTAAATTTTCACAATCAAAAAGTATTTTTTTAAAAAAAGGACTATTTGTAATATCTCTAGAGAGTTAACCCTTCCTCTGAGGACTGCTAAGTTGTCAACGAGACCAATTCAGATTAAACCCAAATGGGTAATTAAATTCTTAGTCCAAGCAACCAAAAACAATTTCACAGCATCAAATGCATTTAACTGGAATTATAAAAAATAGGTCATTAGCAATTCAAGTTGATGGCTGCTCAGTCTTGAAAATACATGGTGAGGGCAATAAGCCATTAAAGACAAACAAACAAAATTGAGGTCCCTATTTCCCGCCTGACTGAGCTGAACTGAGAACAGCACGGACTGTACCTAGCATATTCATTCACCAATATTGTACTGGCTACCCCCACCACACGTGCTGGGAAGCACGCTAAGTACTCAGCAGCTGCTGCCTGAAAGCCTCAGGAACACATGGGCCCTGGAGGACCACATCCTTCCCTACCTGGAAAACACCAGCAGGCATTTAGCTTTCCCAGTATTTAAACTATGTCCCCAGCACATATCTCATTAGAAAGCAAATTAGGACAAAATTGTGAAATAGAGGTTTATGTTTCTAGTTAAAAAAGCAGATGTACCAGAACTGCCCAACCCATTTTATCTAGGACCACCCTTGTTTGGGGTCCCATCCATAAGAAATTGACGGGCAAATAAAATGAACCAGCAGACAGTGTGTAAACAAATGACCCTGGGAGGACAAAAAGGGTCAATTCTGACTGAAGAGGAAGGCTAGTGGAAGGCGACAGGGAAAGTGATGCTGGTTGAACCCTGAAGTGGACTCTGCTGGGAATGAGGCGGCGGAAAAGAAAACGGGCACCCCACGCAGAAAGGAAGCCACGGCACAGAGCTCACAGGAGGCGAAAGGGGGGTCTCTACGGGCCAGACTGAGCTGCGAAGCTAAGCTGAGCCTTGGGAGTGACAGTGACGTAGCAGAGAAAGAAAGCACCAGCCGGGAGGGCAGAGGCTGAAAGACAGCCACAGCGGAAGCAGAAACCAGAGTCCGTGCGACCAGACCAGCAGAGAAAGTGCTATCCCAGCTGAGAGCGCGTGTTTGCAGACTTACTAAGGGCGGGTCATTTAATCTGGGGCTCCACACTGTGGGGGAAATTTTAAGTTGTTCAAGAAATGTTGAAAAACGCCAGGATGCAATCCA
Source organism: Myotis davidii (assembly GCF_000327345.1). Lineage (NCBI taxonomy): Eukaryota > Metazoa > Chordata > Mammalia > Chiroptera > Vespertilionidae > Myotis > Myotis davidii. The sequence goes on from NW_006282874.1 coordinate 2,426,604, forward strand.
TCCCCAGTGGTTTTCCATCTCCAGTAAAGAGAAAAACTAGGAGAAATCGAAATTCAAGATGTTCCTTTTAAAACTGAAAGCAGAGCTGAAAAGGGGTTCCTGATCCTATGACGTGTGAATCATGGGATCACTGGGGTTCTGTGATTAAGGAATTCTCTCGTTATTCTGCTCTTCTGGTTTTAAATGGGAAAGATTCACTATCAGAAATAACCGGAGTGATCTTTCCATGATCAGAACTAACGATGTGTTTTGAAGTTCCCCGCAGACACCGTGAAGGAGGGGCGCGAGGCCGCTGGGGCCAGCATGTCCGAAAGCAGGCCTGAGCTCGGAGGCACCGCACATGGTGGCTGAGTGAGTTTAAGTGAGTCACTAAGTTCTCTAAGTTCGGAACTCCTCAGCTGTGAGACAGAACCATCAGCATATCTACGTCAAAGAATCTGCCACAAAATACCCAATAAAGTAATGTATGAAAAGTAGGTTTAAAAAATAGTAAGAATATTGTAAGAGCCAACAAATCCTGAACACTAGTGAGTTACATGTAGATTCTTTATCAATACCCACTGAAGAAGAAAAAATTGTACGAGAGAAAAACCTACCTAGAGAAAGCTTAGGGATGGGCATTTACATAGTGCATTTATTTGCTAGTTTAGTAAAAGAAACTGTATTGAATATCTTCCTAAGGAATTCTCAAAGTATTCAACATGTGAAGAGAATACGCAAAGTTGGATTCTCTCAGCATTGCCCAAACATCTGATTTAGCAAATTCCCTTGATGAAAACAAGTCAAAAACTGTTGGGAAAATGACTCTCCTACAACAAGATAATTTTATTAAAAACAATTCTACAACTATTTTCATGTGCTTGTTATTTAAAATTATGAAGAAAAATTAAAGAAAGTATACTGCTACCAATATTTTCTTTCAGAACTTTGAATTTTGGCATTTAATATTAACTTGCATCATGATGTGACTAAAATACTTACTTCAACTAAATATCCAGTACATTCAATAAGTTAATTTTTACAACTTGCAATTTTGTCGCAAATCAAATTGGTTCAATGTTTCAATTTGGGGGAAAATAAAGTTTTAGGGCTAGGGCCATCTCACAAACTTTTCAATAACCAGAATAAAAAAAAAAAGTAGTTAAAAAAAAAAAAGAGTGCAAGAGAATTTTAATTAAGCGTGTATATATTGAGTACGTTCACATTTACTCCATGTTTCTATGCAGTAACCAAGAAATCACACCACTGAGTGCTTAGAAGAACATTTTATTTATACATACAAGTAGAAAGACACAAAGCAATTTACTGATCAAAGCATTTCCATTTTAAATTGCATTTCATATTAATTGAAGAAAAAAATCTGCTAGCTGATCATTTCAAAAGCAAAATTTGGAAAACCAGATGATTAACACAATCTCACTTCTAAGAAGATATCACAAATCATTTTTAACGTGTTGGTCTACGCTTGCAGATGACCACATGTACACCCCTGAGGGGAGCTGACCAGGTGATTTCAAAGCATTTCAGGACATTTTTCACTCATGGCATGGAACAAATATGTAGCATAAAAGGTACTTCCATATTAGACATTGTCACAGCCTACTTTCAATTTCTTAAAAATTAATTGTAGGTCCAGGTGCTGAAAATCCCAAATAACAGCAGAACTTAAAAGAAAATACTTTAAACTTCTACTGGCACCTTTTCTTCCCAGTATTTCAGGAAACAGTCAACCAATGGACTCCTGGTTTTAATTCTCCTTCAGAGGCTTACCGCGCATCCTTACTGTGAGCAGGGCCAAGCCATGTAAACACTGCTCACAGCATGACTCAGAGAGCCCTGCCCAAAACAGCCTACAGAATGTCAGGTAAGCGCCTTTTAACAAGACTAATGACTATGATTCATAGAAGGAAAGAAGAAGATACGAAACTCAATATAAAATTGTATATGAAAATTTAACTTTCTAAATGATACTATATACCAGGAAAAACAAAATGAAGTTAAAATAAGGCACTTACCTCACTTCCCATAGACTGGTTACACGATCCAGCTGGGTCGATAGGACAACACCAGCTTAGTGGATGCTGGGATTTCACCTGGAACAGAAACTAGTGACCTATAACTTTAGCAGATCTAAAGCCAAAGGAGCAAAAATCAAGTGTATAATTTACATTCTAACTTTTTTTTCTTGCTGCTATTTGGGGCTATCAGCACATAATCCTACAATTAGTTCACTTTAAATAGATATATGTATATTTTGATCAATCACCATTCCAGAAGACATCCCTTTGGGAACGCTGAACACTCTTACCTGCCCCTTAGCATCCTCGGGCATGGCTTTAATGTGCATCCTTTTTAAACAACGAATTACTCCATCATAAAACTGAACTGTGAATGTCCCTGCAATAGGAGCAAGTCAGTCATTAGAAAACATAAATCCATCTTATAGCAACACATGAAATCTAACAAGTAATGCCTGACAGAAACAAGTACCTATGCTCGTCATGACTGCAAACATACTACCAAGTTCAGAACTCTGTCAAGTTTATTACGCTTATTTTCTCTTCCCCTCTAATAACACCTCTGCTTTCCCTTTGAAAGTACACAAATTGAATCCTGATAAGTTAGTTGCATGTAATTCTCATTTTTACTGAAGGACTGTCAAATTTACTTTGTAATAAACATATGTTTAAAGAATGTTAGATGTGTTATACTTGGACTAAAATAAACTCATTATTTACAAAAATGTAAAATATTTCTATAAACATTGCTCTCTTTCAAAGTCTCTTTCCAATGAACAGACAAAAAGATGTGATATGTGAAAAAGCCATTTTCTCAGGAAAGAATTTCTTTGGCAACAATGAACTAGCAAGTAAGAATTACAGTTATAGGCTTTTAAGCTAGAAAATACTCTACAGATCCCTGACATAAAAGTCCCCCAGTTCAGATTAACCCTGTAGCCTCTGAGGGGCCAAATGCTCATCCCGTGTCAGCTTCGCAGCAGCACTGCCATAACCCCAAGCCCCAGGCCTCTCCCACTACCGCGTCCTCTCCTAAGGACTCCAGGTTCGTCTGCATGTTACAACGCACACTGACTTCTTGTAACAGACTACATGCTTACAAGCCAATAAAAGTCAGTACTATTAGAAAACACAGAAATTCCAGTAGTTTCCTATCATTTCCTGTACAAGTGAGAGATGAGTGCCACTTTTAAGTAAGCAGACAGACACTTGGCCTTTATAAAAGAAATATAAACAATAAGTGTGATAATTGGTATTACTGGCTTTGAAGCTGGCACAAAGCCAATGACATATATGTGCAAAGATTTTTTTAAAAATATAATTTGAATTTCATATCCTCCTATAATTAGCATAATGCACAATATTGCAAATATAAATATCTAAACCCAAGTTATGAAAAAAAGCTGGTCAGTTAATAGCAAGGAGATAAAGATGGAAAATTCTGAGCATGCCACACCGCACGTTCACCTTACACTATCGCCTCCTGCAACTGTCCTCTTCCGTCTTCAACATGGCATTCCCGTTCCGGATGAGAGCAGGCTCCTCCCTACATGACTGTGCACCCCCGCTCCTTCCCTGCGTTACTCGCACTGTCCCCTCTGCTGTATGCCTCCCCCTTTCCTAACTCCAGCCCACTCTTCAGGCATCAGCCCCTCAAATCCCACCCTCCTAGGAAAACACCCTTGACCGCTGTCTACACTGAGGTGTCTCCTCTCTAAGACACATTACAAACACTGAGGAAGTTCACATCTGTTTAGATCTGTGAAGCCTTTACAGTGAATAGAGGGCTTCCTGTTGCCTTTTTTCCCTTTTGCCTTTTTTTGGGGGGTGAAGGAGCAGGCTCGTCCAACACGTGGGGCTACAGAAATCACAAAATAAGTTCATCTAGGGGAGATTTTCTTTTTTTTAAAGATTTTTCTACATTTTGTTTTTAATTACAAAAGTACTGTTTAAAACATCAAATAATACAGAAATGTGAAAGGAGGAAGTTAGTTTCCATCTTCTCAGGGTTAGTAATGACTTAATAATTTGGTATGTACCCTTAAAGATCTTTTTCAAAGCATGTATGTGTGTATACACAATGAGTATATAGGTTTTTGGGTTTTTACATGTGTTCTACAATTCTCTTTTTTTTAATATCTTTTATTGATTTTTTACAGAGAGGAAGAAAGAGCAATAGAGAGTTAGAAATATCGATGAGAAACACGGATCAGCTGCCTCCTGCACACCTCCTGCTGGGGATATGCCCGCAACCCAGGTACATGCCCTTGACCGGCACTGAACCTGGGACCTTTCAGTCCACAAGCCGACGCTCTATCCACTGAGCCAAACTGGTCAGGGCTACAATTCTCTTTTTAATGTCATTTCTAAACCATAGTTCATTTAGGATCTTCTGTTGTAGATATTCTGGTCCTAAATTTGCCAATGTGATTTTCTTCAAAGAAGATAAGTCAGGTTTATCTTACGTTTGAATGGCTCAGCCCATCCCTTGCTCCCAATAGCTCTGGGCTTCCCAAGAGAAGGGCGGCTCCGAGCCCTGGGCAGCTCCCACTGGCTGTTGAGAGAGATCCTACCTAGTCATCATTTTTCATTCCCTTGCTTTTACTTTTGCTTTGAAATTTAAATTTTATTATTGACACTATTGTAGATGTCTCCCATTTCTACTCTTTTCCCATTCTACCCAGCCCCTGCCTCCCCCCCATCTGGCCCACCCCACACTGCTGTCTGTCCATGGGCTAACCCTTTCACCTTCCTTTATCCAGTGTTCTTCTCCCCTCTGACATTTGTCCATCTGTCCCACGTATCCATCCCTCTGGTTCCATACTGTTCGTCACTTTATTTTGTTCATTAGATGCCACATATTAGAGAGATCATATGTCTTTCTCTGACTGGCTTATTTCTCTTAGCAAAATCATCTTACCCACGCTGTCACAAAGGGAAGAGTTCCTTCTTTTTTACAGTTGTGTAGTATTCCATTGTATAAATGCACCACAGCTATTTTATCCACTCATTTACTGATGGGCACTTGGGCTGTTTCCACATCTTGGCTATTATAAATAATGCTGCTATGAACTCAGGAGTGCATATATTCTTTCTGATTGGTGTTTTGGATTCTTAGGATATATAACCAGAAGCGGGATCACTGGGTCAAAAGGCAGCAATGATTTTTTAAAATATATTTTTATTAATTTCAGTATACCCGACACTGGAGATCGAGCCTGCAACCCAGGCCTGTGCCCTGACCAGGAATGGAACCGTGACCTCCTGGTTCGTAGGTCGATGCTCAACCACTGAACCACACCAGCCGGGTGGCAGCAATGATTTAAAAAAATAAATAAATTATATCTGCCAATGCTTTTCTAAGGTCTCACTTAAACTGCTCCTAAAATAGCAGAAACAGCAATCGGTATCATCACTCTTCCACTAATGTAAGCTTAACTTTCTATAGCACATGCCCACGGACAAGGAGTATGTTGTAGGTGTGTGTATGCATGCACTTGGGTATGCATATCCCCGGGGAGCTTTAAGCATGGAAGGAAGATCCCAAGGCTCACCACACTCAAAGAAACTGCTCTTAGTTAAATAAGCATTGTCTAAGTTTACTACGTTTTGTCTTGTTTTGGGTGGACACCATTATCCGACAGGACTGATTCACTACTTCTCCCTTTCCGTCCACAAATTGTTACTGACTGCGTCCTCCGCACTGGGCTCTGTACTTGACCCCTGAGGAGCCCACGTGTGTAAGACATGGGAACATGAGCCCGGCAACAGAGCTCTCCAGAAGCCTAAGTACACAGTGCAATAAAGGCCCTATTAGAGAAGGAGAAGGAACCCACAAAACTGCGATGTCCCCTCAACTCTTCCTGTGGAAAGGTGACTAGAGGTAATGAAATCAGAGCCATGTTTGTTACTTTAACTCATTAAGACAATACATTGGAATAAGACCTTTGTAAAGTTATAACCATAAATTTTAGCTGGATGACTATGACTTACTTTTTCACACCTAAGATTAATATATCTTTTTAAACGTTCTCCTCTTCTATCTTCTCTTACCTATTTTTTCTGGTTTGTTGTTAGTTTAAAACCTCAGCTTAAATCTCTTCCATCATTCCCATCACCTCCAAATAAAATTCCAATTTACTTCTATTTTTTTAGTTCTAATTCTTTAGCAAGATTACAAGACACATATACCTATCCTTGCTTCTCCCTCCAGCCTCTTCCCCTGCTACCCTCTCCCCGTAAAGGAACCCTCCACTCCAGTCACGTCAGAGACTGCGGTTCCCAACAGCGCATGCTTCGTCTTTTCTTTCGCATGCACCATTTCTCCGCCAGAAAGGCCTTTTCGTTCCCGCTGTAACTGGCTTCCTTGCTTGCCTTTCAAATCCAGTTGAAAGGAAGTGTTCCCTTACTTAGATTAAATGCCCTTCTTGCAAAGAAGCTGTCACACAATGTGTGCTTCTTTAGTAAAAATAATGAGTGGTCAAGTTTAAGAAATAATTGTAACAGAAAAACTAATGTACTACCAACTTGAAAGATCTACTTGCAAGTATTTCACAACTGTTTTAAAGGCTATTTTTAAATAAGAAATTTAAAAAATAAAATAAGTATATTTCCAATAATGATTTAAATATTCTCATTCCTTTTCAAATTAATCACCCTATGAGTTCTGTTTCTTAAATTCATTATCTTTACAACAAACTTACTGGGTCTTATGACACACTACCACACCTGATTTCTGGGTTATTTTCAACATTTCTGATCATCTCAGTAACTTTTGCTCAGTATCAATATTAGATACTACGAAAGGCTATTAGGAAAATTAACCCTCAATTAGCTATAAAAAATTAAGAAAAATGGTACAAGGGAAAGAAGGAATAAAGGAAAGCCTCAAACTTTAGAAGTTCCATACTCTTTCCTAAGCAAATATTGCAGAGTATTTCACTTCCAAGTTGAACTGATCTGAATTTCCCTCTAACTCTTCATCACTCTCTGGTTGAGATGAGTATCTAAAATTAGCTTAGACAACAAATGGAAAACAGAGAAATTGAAATAAAAAGCATACAACTTAAGCCTATGAACTGAAAACTGAAAAAATTTTACCAACTATATTTACCTCTACTAATTTAAACAGCTTATTTAGGCACTAATTAAAGTTAGCAGCATAGTTAAAATGTTACTGTTAATCCCATCTTAAATCTCAGATCACTTCGGATACATACCTTCTTTGTTAATTGCTTCGATCTTGGCAGGGTAATAGCGACAGTCTGTCCACCGAGCCAGAACTTCTTCTCCGGCTTTAAAATCCTAGTTTAAACAACTTTTCAGATCAATACCATGTATAATAAATAAGTGTTTCCTTAATAAAAACAAGCTTCTGCAAACTTTAACAGAATTCCTTTTAAATAGATGACTACACATCTAGCAAATGAAGAGCTTGCTACTTACAAAGAAATCCTCCTCATCCTTCAGGCCTTCCTTTCTCAGTGAGGGCCTCTCCAGGGGCCGCAGTCTGTTGCTATCCCAGTAAATCCACTCGTCATAGCGATGACTCCAGCGCTCAAAATGGACCAACATCTTGCCCTCCTCATAGTCGATTTTTTCAATTCGTGATGGATACCTCAAAAATAAAGAGAAAATTCTTACCTTTGTTTACACACAGTATTAAAAAGTATGAACTACCACTAACTGTTAAAACCTCAAACAAAACGTGTCCATATTTTTAAACTACTGAACCAACAAAGTTTCCTTTCTTATTTTTGTCTTTTTTTTTAATGATTATTCTCAATACCTACTGAAATAAACACTGTGATAAATTCCCAGTGGAGCCTTAAACATATTCCTACTTTTGACCCAATAATTCCAATTCTAGAACTATAATATACAAAACATTTATCAGAACAAAGAAATGTAAAATCATCTAAAAGTATGGTTAGAAAAACTGAAGACTATCGATAGTTACCCAAACAATGATATAGCCACTGGTTGGAATATTACAGGATTTAAATGGGATGTTTACAAAGAAATTTTCTACACACTCCACTATTTTCCAATGAGAATCAATGATGGTGGAGAAAGCTCAGTTAAATCTTAAATTTAAAAATATAAAAATGACATCCCATTGTTCTGCTTCACATGTGATGATTCTCCTACAACTGCTTTCAAAGCAGAAATTAGTTAACTCAATACTTTTAAAAAGGAAAACTGCCTCATCATTCCTAATGTACTCTATTAAATGTTCATAGATGACTCAATTTTTTTTTAAAAAAAAGACCATTAAATAAACCAAAGAACTCAAAAATAGCACACAGTAGATGATTCAGCCATAATAGTTTGTCTTATTTTTGGTAGTTTGTTATAAATCTGAAATTTTCTTTTCCCTCTGGAGAATTAGCTTTAAATATAAAGCATGAGAGAAATTCAGAAACTGACTACTCCCTGCTTACAGACCACTCATGCGAGTCAAAGCTCCTATACACTTTGTGGGCTGACTCATTCTCTGTAGAGCCTGTTCCCCCACTTGGTTTAATACTGGACTGCTTGGAGTTTCCGCAGACACTGCTCTGTCAAACATTCATGCTTTTGCCCATTGTTTTCTCTGCCTCACCCTAAGCAACCCTTCCACTTCCTCTGTACACTCATCATTCCACACTTGAGTGAACGTGTAAGCACTTGCATGAAGACTTCCCCGACTCTCTCCTCGGTGCTCATAGCACCCATCTCATCACAAAAAGTCATACTTTTTAATACTGTGTGTAACTTTTAGGTTCCTAAAGCACGTGCTGTGCAGCATTTGCTGCCCTTGCGACACTAACATGTGACACACAAAAAGGATCCCATGGTCAAACAAGCTAAGAAAATATTGGATGTTAAAGTTAAACGGCTTGATCCTGTTAACAGATGGAGATAAAGCATTCACTATTATCCACAGAATAATTCTTAACATGTCTTGGGTAGAGAGAGGGTTAGGGAACATGATGTAAGAAGCCGATCTGGCCTGTGAGCTTCGGGAATAACTGAGGCACATCCACCTTGTATCTCCCAGCACCCAGGACAGTGAGATACAGCCAGCCACTCAGGAAATGCAGAGCATGTGCAGGAAAAGACAGTGCAAATTTCTTCAGAACCAAGAAGGCCGCTGACCCCATTACAACCTGAAGTTGGCTCGCACTCTGGGTCTTTTGGGGAGTGGGTTGGGTGGGAAATACTGTGTTAGAGAAAGGAGTAAGAACGGACACAGCGGTGTGCCCATTTGGAAACGGTGCTCCACTGCTAGTCGCTGGCGGTGCTGCTCTGGTTTGTTTGTTCTTGCTGCTCTGGTTTTTGAAAACATAAAAACTGTCAACAGCATTAAGGGAAGCCAGGAATTTCATCTCTAGAAAGAGATTTTCTATCAGTTATAAAAACTGATAAATTTCTCCCCAAACATAAAAGCCTCTAATTTCACATATTATCACATCTTTTAAATTTTGAGTAAAAAGTGAGGGGCTCGTTCTTAGGTTCCTTCACATTCTAAATCTACCCAATCCATATACTTGAAACATTTCTCAAAGTGAGATGAGTAGCAGAAACAGAGGCAGGCATTATCTTTATTGTCACAATATGATTCAATTCAGTGAAATCAGAATCTGAGTTCAAATCATTTAAACCTGGACTGCGTTTTTAAGTAACTTATAGTTTTCCGAAAATACTTCAAGTTCTGTTGGCTGAGAGGATGCTAGATGCAACCACCAGACTAAAACTTACATCCGGGAACTTCTTCAGGATAATTAACACGTTATACTCTTTACAAAGTAAACATCTAGAGTTATGTAAACTTTGGATGAAGGCCAAGAATTAAGTAACACAAATACCCAAGATATTCTATTTTAATTTTTACAATGTCTACTAATCTAACTTTGAATCTTAAACAGGTGTCATAAATAATACTATTAGCAAGAAGTTCCAAATTTCTGTTCGTTCATTCAGCATACCCTTGGGGATCTATTAAGATTAAGGCACTTGTGAGGCACTGCTGGTAGGGAAAAAGAAACATCAACTCCTACCTTCCAGGAGCTTAGCTCAGAGTGAGGTGAGGAGACAGAGGAGAATCAGGATCTGTACTGAGAATCGATTTGTGTCCGGCTCTATGTTCTTTCCACAGTGAGTGTCAACTGTTCTTTCTATACCCTATCTCACTGGATCCTGGTACCCACCCCCGGTATAGATAACACAGTCCCCAACTAACAGATGAAGATCAAGGATGCCTAATACCTGCAGTAGAGTATTCAAAGCTAACTGGCACAAAAGCCTATAGAAGAAATGGGATAAGGCCTCTATCAAAGTGATTGTATTATACATGGTCAACTGGTAAGTATATACAAAAATTGTATATTAAGATGTTATTATTAATAGTTCAGAAGAAACTGCAAAGTTCACTAAAGGTCCTTAGGAGACACTGTTTATGTTGCTCTTGGTGGGGGACTTGTAGGATTTATACTTAATGAATATTGTGCAAACAAAGGTCAAGGGTATACACAGAGCATACCCCAATTATTCACTCTGTTCATTTACTTAAAACCATGATGTGGCCCTAGCTGGTTTGGCTCAGTGGATAGAGTGTCAGTCTGCGGACTAAAGGGTCTCAGGTTCGATTCCAGTCAAGGGCACATGCCCAGGTTGTAGGTTCGATTCCCAGTAGGGGGCATGCAGGAGGCAGCTGATCAATGATTCTCTCTCATCACTGATGTTTCTATCTCTCTCTCCCTCTCCCTTTCTCTCTGAAATCAATAAAAATATATTTTTTAAAAAAACACACAATGTGGCTCAAGTTTGACAAAGGCCAAGACAATGAGGATTCAGAGACAAGTCCAGACCTCAAGGATCTCATGATCAGAAATTGAATGGGCACTTCATAAAGCCAGTTCCCTGAGGCTAGACTATATGGTAAGCAGTAAGATAATTATAGAGAATTGTGGGGCTCAGATTGGACTGGTTAACTAGGTTCAAGCTAAAGGGATCTGAAATAGCAAATTAATAAAATGATCCTTTATTCTACAAACAGGGAATTTCATAAAGTTTGTACTTCATTTGGTTATCAATTACACCCTAGGAAAAAAATTCCTAACATCAAGATCATTGCTACATGTTAAAAAATGCAAAAAATGGCCATTTAACATATCATTTTACACAGTGAAATGACTTCCGTGTTCTAGCATATGGCCATAGTAATAATGCTTTGATACACAAAGTGACCGAAAAATACTGTTGAACAAATGTATGCACAAATGCCACTCATCTTGAATTACAGCATTATTTTGATGCACCCTTTATGTTTTACAATAATTTAAGTGTGAATGGAACATAAGATTTTTCGCACTGAATTTGGACGAGGTGGTGATAATGTTCCTACTTTGTCATTTTGTAAAGGCTGGATCATGGAAAGCTGCTCAGGATAGCGACGGGCAGAGTCCCAACATTTATGAAAGGTTGAGAAGTGAACGACAGGTTTCAGAGTTAACTATTTGTACGCCATAAGCATCTGTAGACACAAGCGGCAGACCTTTTTTCATTAAATTCAAAATATCATGGCAGTTAACCGGTTAAGACAATTAGCAATAAGAAGAAAACACCATGGTTGGCATCTCTCAAGAGTTCAGAAGAAAGAGATGGAGAGAAGGCAACTTCATCAGAAGTATGAGTCCTCAAAGCCAAAATTCTACATGGAGCTCTCTTAACCCTTATCATGTTTCTGCAAAATACCACAAAATTCCACTATCTACTCTATTTTAATCCCACTTTGAAATCCATGTATTGCTTAAATAATATTTACTTGTGCAGAAAATGAGGAACTGTCTCCACTGATCTGGGTCCACCTCACTCTCATGTCATTTTCACCTGAATCCTAGAGAATAGCTGACTCTCAGCCAACTTTACAAGAAAAATGACCCACCCTAAAATTGGTCCTTCTCGTTTATTAGACTTGATGGAAAGGGACAGCACTCAGAAATACCTAGAATACTTTATAAAGGTTCTTGCTGAATTTAATAAAAGTTTCATACATACAATTGTACTATTGTAATCTCTTAATTGATTTCTTGGATCACTCAGGTCAGTCTTCTAAAGAGCAAGAAACCAACATGGAAATGAGTATCACAGATGAATTCCTATACTGCCTCCCACAGTGAACTGTTTTACACGGGCAGGTCCTGACTCACCCAATAGACAAAATGTTGTGTGTGTGGTATAGACGTGTATGATGGATGATTCTTTTGAGGTGGGGATTCCCAATTTGAATCAGATTTTCAAAGGGGTTTATGATCAAAAAGGAAAATAGTTCTGGAAGGCAAAATCATCTATTAACACTCTAACTACAATGTGCCATTATCCTTGGAAGGAAGAAATAAATGATGGGCATGCAGCTACGCCAGAACCATAGTCTAATAGATTTTTTTAAATCCCTTTATAGTCAATGTAGTTACAGTGAAACAAACTTTATCTGAATTTAGGGAACTCATTCTGATTTGTCATCTAGTTTGTTACATCCAAATTTTTACCTCTATTGGTAAAGAAAGTCAACCATAATGAAATGACACAGGAAATCCTTGATATACTTATAACCTAGGATTTCTTGCAGTTAAGCAAAAGAAAACAGTTGTTAACTACTCACTGATAGGTTACAATCCACTGAGCAAGGCCAGACAATATTGAATATCCATCAGAATTCACTTGGAGATTTAGCTAATCATTTAAATAAATGCCATATTAATTTTTTTAAAAAGGCAAAGTATTTTTCAAAATTACCCCCAATAAATTATTCAAATTATGTTTTTAATAAGTAATTTTGTTTATTTTAAGATAGTAAAATTTCTAATTTGTATAACTTTAAAAATTGACACTTTCTTTTCATTCCATTTACTCAGCAAACACTGTCTCTAACTCACTATGTACCAAACACTAAAAAGTAGGAATAAAGCTACAAATACAAGTAAGACATTATTCCAATCAACCAAATTCAGGGCGGGAGGAAGAGAAAAAGAGAATCAAACAAGTTAATGCAGACACAATATAATGTAATGCCTAGCACAATAAAGATCTGTTACAGTAGCACAGAGAGTACAGAAATTAGACTTTCTCCTAGAGAGAGTAGTTCTTCGATTTTCAAAGAATGAAGTAACTTGAAATCTGACAAACATAATCTAAATGTTAGCAGAATCTTAAAGGAGTTAGGATTAACATTTCAAAACAGTTTCGTATAGAGGAACTTCGTAATAAAAAAACTAACATGCTGTCATACAAAAGACTCAAACAGATTAGAAAAACTAGAAACAGAGAGATAAGAACTTCCTTACATGTGACTGTTATGAGGATTATTTGCCAAATAATAAAAATTAATGTAGAATATAGTCCAAAACAAACATAATATCCTTATAACTTAGCAACTTTCTAAAAATGCTAGCTTCCTAGGAGCACTTTAAATTTATATTATACTCTGTAATTTTCAAAAGTGTTTTCTCACTCATTAATTATAAATAAAATAACAATGTCACCTAATATTGTTATAATATTTTTGAATGAACTGCCTTTAGATAGCGCACGTTGTTTACACCTTAGAACAACACACTGAAAACAAAAATGTTTTAATTCCAACTCTGTATTCCAAAATGAAGTAGAAATACAAATGAATCTAGACTTTCAAGAGCATTCAGATGATATCAAAATCACATCTTCTCCAACACTGAATAGCAAGTCTCATCACATTATCCCTCAGTTCCTCTTCTCAGAGCCATTCATCCCCTAGGACACCCATCCAGGACAACCTTGCCAGAGGCCCGCTTCCTGCGTGTCACAGCCTCTGCAGCAGATACCGGGTAAGAGCAGAGCTGGCTGTGTCTTTTCCTTTAGAAGCTGTGGCAGCCACCTTCCAAATTCAGGTTTCATTTCAGATCACTGGACTTAAACTCCTATTCCCCTCTACCTCAGCCCCTGAACCTCCTGCCTTGTCTGCATTCATTCATACCACCAGTTCTAACCAATCAAAAGACCTACACCAGAGCCTTTATACTCATTACCATCTCCCACTATAAAAATTCCTTTCCTACTCTACCAAAAAATGCCACCAGTATTTTACTCAGCATTTATGAATGTCATATAATTTGTTCAGACTAACGTGACCAAAGTCTTCATTATTTAGTTTTGTCATAAAACTAGAAACTCCAGCAGGGTGCAGTTCAACCAGTGTTATTTAATATTTAGCACTTAAAATATTATTTTACTGCTATAGCACCAGATGTTATATGCCTACTGATTAAAGCCTTAAGAATTTACACTGACTCCTCTCCCACTAGATTCTACTTTCTTAGAATAACTAATGCTTATGCTATTATCATTATTAAAGCTAACATGTATTAAGTGCCTACCGCATGGCAGAAACCATGACAGGCTCTCAATATGCACTGCCTTGCTTAATCCTCAAAGGACCCTGAGTTGGGTAATGCCATTTCCCAGGTATGAAAAGGAGGTCACAGAGGACCTGAAAGGTTAAGAAACTAGCTCCTGAACTGAGGTCTGTCTGTCTGTCCTGAAAGACTGCTTTCCATTGGATATGTAATCTGCATCTCGCAACTGAGACTCTTCAGCTCCTGTCACACTTACTGCAATGTTTCAATAGGGGCTTTTACCAACAGCTACTCAGAACAAGTAACAACATCAAACTACATTACGTTTATTTTTTCTTGAAAATGTAATCTGCTTTTGATACAAATAAAATTCCTAAAATTGGTTTTGTTAGCCCAACGAGTATAAAAAACAATTGTTATTATATTGTACAAAATAAATATGCAAAAGTAGCTTAACTTTTATGATGTTTGAAAACTGTCATAATATAAACCTAAAAATTAAGATAGGAAATCTAGGATGATGTAACAAAACTAAGAAAAACACTTAGTGACTTTAAAAATGTTAAATTTGCCAACCTAGCATGGCAAATTATGCTCAGTTTTCAAGCAGTAAGTCACAATTCATTTGCCATAATTTTCTCCAATGGTGATCAGATTTCACATCCCCAGAACTTCGGGGTTCATTCTTTACCAACCCACCAATTTGCAATAAACTTTGCTGGGCAACTTTTGTGAATGACAGGGGCCAGGGCTTTATATATGTGATTTCATGTAAGTACCTTATACTTGAGTACCTTACCATATCAATTTCTAATTTAATTTTTTTAAAAAATTGTATGTGCTGACTAATGACCTGTGAGAGGTAGTGGTCAATAGTTCTTCAAATAGAAAGTCATATAAAAATACTAAAAAGCCAGGACTCATGAAGAATAGCAAAACTAAGCTGCCTTTTCAATATCATGTTAATGTTTTAAATTATACTACTGACATTTAAAATGTAAAACTAGTATTTTTCTCCCACAGTTAAATCATTTAACAACAAAATTAAATACCCTTAAGAATCTACAGATAACAGTCTGTCTACTCGGTAAAACTAGACTTGCAAACCTTTTTAGTAAAGCTACCATGATAGATAAGTTATTTTCCAACTAAGAGCTTTAATCAACACCCCACCACAAAATAAAGCATTACATACTGCAATGTGACAAGTGTAAAACCTCCAAATACATAATAATATTCAGGAGGAATGATGTAATAGGGAGTTGGATACCTGTTGATATGTGATGGTTGAGCTTCAACCAAATGTCAGGTAAGCAAATAAAACTGTCTTACATCTTGACCCAATCTGTGCCATTACATGAACACGCATATACACACACACAGAGCACAGCACAATAAGCCTGAGGTTTTCTAGACTTTACACTGTTACGCAGTTATGAGGGAGGCTAGGAAATCGTCGGCTTGAAGACTGGATTCTAAGGTAAGTGTGGGAGGAAGACCCTAGGACAGCCAGACCAGAAAGTAACCTGCCTTGCAGAAGTGCTCTAATTCCAGGGAATGAGAGTGACATGGCATCCTGGATCCTCGGGGCCCTTGTACACACCAGAAACATGCATGTCACTAGCGCACGTCAGGAACTACGATGGCCTGTGAACACTGAGCCCACCTGCTCCTGGAGCCGAGGCTCAAAGCTCCAGGGCATCTATATGAGAAGCAAAGAGGTGTCACTAGACTTGAAGCAAAAGAACCTGCAAGACTTGGATCTTTTGGCCATATCACCTGGAATAAAACAGTAACATCTCAGAACCTCAAACTGTCAAGGGCCGAAACCACAACCATCCAGCCAGGTGGGACTGCAGATTGCAGAAAGAGGAGCAAGAACACTGAAGCAAAGTATATGCAGGTCTATATATCCGACTCTATTGAAAAACAGCAAAAACAGATTTCTGGATCGTATCATTTTGCAATGTACTTACATTTTATTTCCTCTAACATAAAGAACTAAAAGCAGACTATAAATCCTGATATTTCCATCGCTATTCAGATCAAAAACTTGATCTTCAGGTTCATAATTCTGTATAGTTTAGAACAGTGGTTCTCATATGTGCTCCCCAGACCAGCAACATCAGCATAACCTGAAAACTTGTCCGAAATGCAAATAATTGGGCTCCCTCAGACCTACTCAATCAGAAGCTGTGGGTGTCAAGCCCTGGGGCCCTGCAATCTTTGCGGAACAAGCCCTCCAGGTGATTCTGATGGAGACTAAAGTCTAAGAATCACTGCTGGACTTCACCAGAATCACTTCAAAACTTTAGTGTCAATGAACCTTATAAGAGAAGCAACTTGTTAATAAATTGGTACCACATAGAAAGTTAGTGAGCTGAAGTGTCCTATTTGACAAATATTCTTTTTTAAACCAATAGTTATGACTCCAAGTAATTTCAAAATTAAACAATTAATGGAAAAACATTTAAAAGAGTGACAGAGCTGGTTGGATAAAGGGTAAGCACCTGCCCAATACCACTAGACTCCAAATAGTTCAAACCTCTAAATCTCTGTTCCAAAATATATTCACCTTTCTCCACTTTTTGCAACTCATTTTCTCTTCTAGTGACCAGCAATTTTGAACAAACTATGTATGACTCCTACCCCTTGTCTAGCTTACTTCTGCCTCAAGTCTATTACATACCTACGTAAGATATAGAAACCTGCCATCACTTCATCACTGAACAGGTGGAAAGCAGACTTTAAAACTAAGTTTCTAATTCAAGGGAACCGGAAGGTCTACTAAGTCATGGCCTCATTTTAAGGACTTTAAAGCAGAAAGTACTCGCCGAAGTCACCCAGTTCATGGCAGAACAGCATTTAGAAGCCACATTTCTGACTTCCAGTTAAATTAACTTGTATTTCTAATCTTGCTGTTAACCTTTTTTGTAGGGAGAAGAAAGGAGAACTTTATCTTTAAAAGTTTATGGGGCTTTCTTTTGTGGAAATTTTAAAATTAAAGAACACAAGTGCTTGTGCACGGATATAGGCCTGGTTGATGACTAAAACCGAAAGTTCCCTTAGATCTTAAGTTTCAAAATGTGTGACTTTATAAATGTAAACCACCTCAGAATTTAAGAAGAAATCTTGTTCATTTCAATTTGAAGTTCTCTGCAGCAAGAGTCCTTAATCTGGAATCCATCTTTAAGTTTTCTAGGAGCACCATAATATACAATTATTTTCGTGTATAAATGTGACTCTACAGTTTTCTGAGTCTATAGCTGAAATTAGGTTCTCTAAGGTAGCTAGTGGCTCAAAATAAGAATCAATACTTTTCAAGTGCACAGACATTTAGGAAAACCCAATTTACAAAAAGACAAAATTTTATTCATATTAGCAAAAGGATCTCTATTTAAAAAGTATTCACCTAAGGTTTCTACAAGTTTCAAACTTACCTCATATAATTAAAACATGACTTCAGGTTTTAAACTTGGTTCACATACTACTTTCAAGAGCCTTCTTTTCCACATACAGACTGTACAACTTGTCTCTACAATGTTTCCTTTTGAATAGCTAAATCCAATTAAGAAAAAGCAACCCTTTCCATTCAGAAAACAGTACTCTTATTTAAATTAGAAGGTATCTGAACTTGGTACAATCTAAATTTCTTCAACTTTCCCACTCTATTAAAATTCTGTTCATGAACATTTTAAAAACTCACATTTGCAACTGTTCCATACAGTTCAAAAAAACTCCAAATGTATGGAAACAGTATTTGCCAATTCAAATTATACTGTTCTATCAAACTCTGATACTTGGAGACATCTCCACATTTTTTAATCTTTCATTTTCCTTTTCTTTAGATCTAGAACAGAACTAAATAAAAATGTACCCAAAAAAGTCAGAAGAGCATAACTCATCTGAATGTTTTAAATTGACTCCATGTCTCATTTCTTTCGGGAGTAACGCCAGAGCATACTACTTGACTTGTTCCATAATTAAGTCACTTGCCATAGAGTAACTATTTTCATTTCAATCAAAAGACAAAGTTAAATCAGTAGTCAAGCCAGTACAATTTAAACACTCTTCAGAATGATTACGTACTTTAATATTTGCAAGGGTGTTTTGTAAACCATAAAACTCTGCAGAAACTAAGATCTTATCATCACCTCAAAAACATGGAGTATAAGCCCTAGCTGGTTTGGCTCAGTGTATGAGAGCATTGGACTGCAGAATGGAAGGTCCCGGGTTCGATCCCCAGGAGGGGGCGTGCAGGAAGCAGCTGATCAATGATCCTCTCTCATCATTGATGTTTCTATCTCTCGCACCCTCTCCCTTCCTCTCTGAAATCAGTAAAAATATATTTAAAACAAAAAAACACATGGAGTATAGTTTGTTGCAATGAAATACTTTTCTCTTTACATTTCAGGCCATTCTCATGTCAAAACAAAGCTACACTGAAAAACATCCCCAAAGAATTATTTTTCAACTCTCCCTCTGCCCGTGCTTTATAATTATGTATTATTTTGTAGAATTTGAAGCAAATTTAAACACATTATTTTATCTGATCCCTAAAATAATCCTGAGTAAATGCCAGTAATACTGCTTCATTTTACTGATAGGTCAACCAAGTTCAAGGGCTTACCCATATTTACAGGATCAGAAATATGACAGTTTGAATTTGAACCTGCCTCTTTTGTCCTTAGAATCCACTTAAAATGTCTCCAATATAACTCCAACTAAGAGCTTTCCTTTCCCCAAATATAATTCTGTAATAACCACCTATGTCCATGTTCGTTCTTGTGATGCTGTATTAATGAGATTATGAAACTGTCAAAGTTTGGATGTTCAGAGGTAGTGATGGAGGTAAGGTAGAAAATGCTGATGGTATTAGCTGTAAACATTAGCGTATTATTAGTCTTTTAAAGGATTATTAAGAAAGAATTGAAATGTTTTAAGTAAAACTACAAAATTTTTAAAAATTAAAGCAACCCACACAACTAAGTAGGAGTTAGGGTTAGTCAGTACCGAAGAAATCCAAGTGTGGAAAACCACACACTGGCCCTGAAGAAGACTGGCTTCTCACAGTGCTTCCTCAGGACCTGCATTCATTAGTATCAGTAATCAGACCACCAATGAGTTCTCTCAGGTAACTCTAAGGTTACTTTGAAAACAACAAGTAATAAATCATTACTTAAACATGTAGAGTGTATTTGTCAAGGCTGAAGTATCTTTATGAACTTTAAAGAATGTGGAATATGGTTTACTCAAGCAGTAATTATGAACTTTTTCTAAGAAAAATACATTGAGTCTTTCTATTAAACCAAAATGGGAACTTAACCTCCAGTTTATTTGTCCATTAAATTAAGAGGGTATCCTTTTATTTATAGGGCACACAGTAAAATTGTTTTCCTTTTTTATACAGGAAAAAACTTTTACATATAAGACAAATTCAGTTTGGGTGCTCAACTATCACAACTTTCCCTCTGCATTTCCCTTTAAAAGGTAATGTGTCAACATGTGATGTTACTTCCTTAACAATAGTCAGTAATACTTATCATAAATGTCTCAAGTGCAAAGACAGCAGTATTTTCATTCCTGCGCCTCCCTCCCTGTCCAATGACTATAAGAGACTTTCCGATTGAATGAATGACAGTGGAAGACTAAGCATTCAATATGGATGCAACAGGAGAGAAAATGAAAGAAAGTAGGTAAGGAGGGGTGGGAGAGAGAAGGGAATTATTTCAGTATATTTTCAGGGATTAACTATTTTGCCTTCACAAGAATATCAAAGTTTTTCAACACTCAACCCTTTCACTCTTTAACCTGATATTAAAGCAAAAATTTGTAAAATTTACATGAAATACAGAATGAGACAATATTAATAAAGTTTATCTTATTTGGAAATAAAATCAGTTGGGTCTCACTGAACTTCTTTTGTGTCTCATAGAAAACTCAGTAAATCTTAGCAATTAATTACTATCCTATGATAAAGCTCTGTAATACTATATCATAGGGTCACCCAAGCCTAACAAGTTCTTGAGACTACTGATTAATAAACAAAGTCACAATAGGAAAATTATTTTTTCAATTACCTAGAATATGCATATACAATACTCTTATTTTTAAATTAAGGCATCAACTGTAGCAGTATGCTAAAATGTTCATGTAAATAAGCTCATAAAAATCAAGCTGATGACAAGTTTTAATAATTATTGCATGTAATTATTTTGGCTAAAGTTTACTTACTTTAAGGAGGCCATTATTATTTGGGTCATTAAAATTAAATCTAAACTTAATTAATGAGTACATATGCATGTTACCACCCTTCGTAAGCACTTAGAAATTTCATGGTGAGATGCAGAAGACAATGAAAATATTTAAGCTATGATTTTCATTTGTTCTCTGAAATTCCAAATACTCTAAAAGTACACTCAGGCTTGACTTTTAAAGTGATTCTTTTTTATAACCTTTTTACTTTAACTATTGAATTATCAATTTAACAACTGTTAAATAAAAAAAAATTTTTGACCACCTAAAGTGAATTTCTTACTAATATCAAAGTTAATTATGCTAATATCCCTGAAAGTCACTAAGAAAACTAATAAACTGTGTGTTTCACCAAAACTGTTAGTTCAATTACAAATTGGTCAGTTTGGAAGCCTAAGAAAATATATTACTATGAATTAACTAGTAATTTAAAAAGTCGGTAACTTATAAAAAGAATTTAATACCAAAGAAGAAGTAACATTTCTCACACTCTTGTATCACAGATTCAGAAGTGTGCCTTCCTAGTCAAAAGCTTCTTTTGCTCACGACAGCCCAGGGCTAACTAAGCTGGCATGCTTGGCTGCAGGTCTGACGCAGTGGTTGTCCGTCAGAAGCGTGTGTGGAGATGATTTTATGACCAGGCGGGATGCTACTGCCTGCTTCCCAGGTGCTGCCCAAAGCCCCTACTGAGAACTACTGTGTACACCCGCCACCTCATGAGAGTAACAATTGTGTCCCCTACAAAGGAGTAACCACTGAGGTGTAGCTGGAAGGCATGGGGCCATACAGCTGTGCCTTCCCACCTCAAACTGCAGCTTCAAACGGTCCCAAAGCAGAGGCCACGGCAGCGTTCATTAGGCTGGGGGTCAGGGACATGTGGAGAGTTCTAACGCCAGATGCTAAGAGACGAAAGTCTCAGGCTGGTCTAGAGTCAAATATCACAACACAAAATTTTCTCCACCTGCCATTGCCAATGCAGGAAGCTGACGGAATACAAATCAATCAAAAGCACATCTACGATGCCCACTGTGTTCTGAAGGGAGTTGTAGTGAGAGAAAATGTCAACCAGTCTGGTAGACAGACCTGGACCTGCTAAATGGCTAGATCCTCATCAGAACCACAGGATTCCAGAGGGGCAGAGGCAGCACCACCCTATGAGAGGAACCCCTCCAATGCCCCTCCCAGGTTAGGGGCTGAGAATGGCAGAGAGACACCGTCCCAGAGAGCAGTAGAGGCCAGCTAAGTGGAATAAGGAGAGAGGACCCTCGTTACTCCTACTGTGGTCCCTTCTCTCCTTTCCAGGTGGCGGCTTTATGTCATGTAACTCATTTTCCCCACGCCATGATGAGGGGTATGTTGAGGTGTTTGAATTCACCACTTCTCACAGATGGCCAGAGGAAGGGGGAAGAAAGGTGGTTTGGCTTTTTAGGTGGGCCAGTGAACAATGACTACGCTAACCATCAACAAATACTGGCATTTGAAAGTGTTATCCCAAAGAAGCTGGTTATCTGGATTAATCCCCTCCTCCCACCACAATACAGCTCGTTAACTACACAGGGGTACTGACACTCTCTCTATATCTCATGTCCTCCATCCTCATCTGCAGTTCCCAAACACCTACAATGCTCTGACTAAAATGATCTGACAGTGTTTAGATGCTAAACCTGCAAAGTCCGAAGAGCAGGCAAACTAAAAACCAGTGTGTACACATATTCAAAATATGACTACATTAGTGTTCCTGCCATGGTCAGAACAGCGATGAACCCACATATGCAAGACTACAGACACGTGCTTCAGGTCAAGAGCTCCGATTTTCCATACCATTTTTGTAAGTAGTCCAGTGCCTCCAACCGAGCCCCAATCTCAAAAGTGATTCCAGGACGATTTGGGGGCTTTTTACTCATCTTGAGATACTATTCTTCAGTATTCGCTTTTCACTACCTCAAGAAAGGAAAAAAAGTTAGATTCTGATGCATAAAATGCATAAGGAATTAAACAAAAATTTAAAAACATCACAGTAACTGCCAAATTTTTAAGAAATTTGAATGATGATTACCAATATCTCTAGGTAGAGTACTGTGCAACTTACAGGCAATCTTAAAAATGGATTAAGAAAAAAGACATTACACCTAAAACCTATTTGTTCATGTTGACCAATGTCACCTCAATCAATGTAATACATACTAAAAATAAAAATTTAAAAAAGGACATTAACAAGATAACTACTTAAAAAGAACAGATGGGCATTAAAACTAATGGCTACCATGCTTTAAATTGTAGCTTGGAAAATATCCAGGAAAACTCTCCAGAGTAATGACTGAAAACGTTTTCCTGGCTTTGAAAAATCAAGACAGTTGCGTGTCCTGGAATATGACTAATGAGATTCTTGAGCACAAGTTAACCACATTTTCCAGCAAGTGTTTACTGAGTGCCTTGTAACACGAAAGGCTTTTGATAAGACCCTGGGGGACACACAAAGATGGAAGCAGCAGTGAACACGCTCCTCCGCCATGAAGACTGGCCATTCCCCCTGTGATTAGGGCATCTCATTCCCTATGACCCTCCACCTTGGTAGCCAATGATTCAATAATTTTAACTTAACATATAAAGTTGCAAAGGAAATTTTTTCTTTATACTTCGCTCAATTCAATGAGCCACAATGATAGGGAATTTTTTCTAACTCTGAGAATTCATTTCTACAATATTTCAATATAGGCAGGGCCTCCGTCAACTTCAATATTGACAATAAGGTGGTTGTAACGTTCAAACAAACACTACAAAGGAGTACCTATCTCTCTCTCCTCTCTAGATCGCTGGCAGGTGGACTATTCTCCTCTGGCCCCGATGGCCACTGGCACCCAGAGGCAGCCTCTTTTCCACTAAGGACCTAGTGCCTGAGTGATGTAAGCGCATTTGAAGGCAGCCTTCCCAAGAGATAACAGGTAATCAGGAATGCAAAGGGATCCCTAAAGCCTTTCTGGATATTCAGAATGACTAATATGACAGTGCTCCCACCCAGTTTAAAAAGGAAAACACACAAATATGTAATCATTTTAATAGTTTGATCACAATTCAAAAGGGACCATCCCTAACAATAAACACAGACTCACAGAGACAGAGAACAGACTGACAGCTGTCAAAGGGAAAGGGGTTGGTGGGCTGGGTGAAAATGGTGAAGGGAGTAAGCAAAAAAAAAAAAAAAAAAAATCCAACAAACAAACTTAAAAACAGACAACAGTATTGTGATTACCAGAGAGAAAGGGGGGTGAGGGGAGGTAGAAGTGGGTTTAGGGGGGACAAATGGTGGTAGAAGACTGGACTTGGGGTGGTGATGTATAATAGAATTGTACACCTGAAACCTATACAATTTTATTAGCCAAATGTCACCCCAATAAATTCAATAGAAATTAAATTTTTAAAAATAAAAAAATGAATAAAACCAACTGTCCTTTACTTTTTGAAAAAAATCTGATAGGTAAGGGGGAAAACCAACACCAATACTTGCCATTTAAATAGATAAAATCAAACTTAAATACTCATGACTGGGGAGGGTAGTAATATCCTCCTGCCATGACAGCAGGAAAGATTAGTGCATTCATGTTCACAGGAAGCGCAGCCAGGAGTTTATTTGGTGTAAAAGGAGCAAAAATAAGACTATCTTAATAGAGGTCTCGTCAGTTTGCAACCTATTACGGCAGCTCCCCAAATGCCGGTGCAAAAATCGAATTAGCCTTTCCTGCTGTTGGGCACAGGCAGGGGGCTCACTGACATCCTCTAGGCTCCAGCTCAAAACCCCCGAGAAGGAACCGAGTCGAGACGTGTGATTCCCCGGGATACTTCCGCGCGAGTGACCGGAAAGGCCAGATGATCGCCTTCTCCTCGGGTGGACCGGGGAGGATGAGGAGGGGTTTGAATGAAGGAAAAAGTCGGACAAAGTCAAACGGGTCTATGGGGCGGGAGGACTTGGAGCAAAGAGAGAAAGCGGGGCAGGGAGAACCGGGAGGAGGGGAAAGAGGAAGAAAGGAGTGGCAAAAAGTGAGGACGGTTTAGCTGCGGGAGATGACCACTGGGCGGGGAGGGAAAATGAGCGAGAAGATGCAACACCTGCAGAGTGCGGCGAGGGTCAGGGAATGGCCGCGGGGCCCCGAAAAAAAATTTTAAAAAGAAAGAAAAAAGGTGGGGAGCGATGCGGGGCCGGAGGAGGGTGGCAGGAGACGGACAGGAAAGGCTCCGACGGCGCAGGCGGGACGGAGCCGCCTCCAGGTTTGACAG
>NW_006282874.1:2451605-2473418 GCF_000327345.1 Myotis davidii
CATTTCCCTTCCATGTGCTTTCCCCTCTACTTATCCTGAATCCTCACTAATTGTAAGATAAGCAATTTACTTCATAAGTTTTCAAAACCTAATTATGCAAAATTATTACATAAAAGTATATGAAAGTATTGTTTTTGGAAGGAACATCATGTTGTGTTATCTCTCAGCTATTTATTATAATAAAAGTCATGGAACCAAACTGTGAATTTTAGTTTCTACTTTGCTATTGAAGTATCTGATTCGCGGCAGTTGGCTGGCGGCGGGTGGGCGGGGCCCTGGTGAGCGGAGGGTGGAACGCGAGCTGGGGGAGCCCATTGGCGGTTGGCAAGGGTTTGACCTTTGAGCGATCAGCATGGAGCCTGTTGAATGTTATTAGTATCGATTTGATGGGAGCCAGATCCCCACAACTCCTCGTGCCCGCACCCTGCGCAAACTCCTGAAATGCATTGCACGCTTTCTGAGATACCCACCCCGTTCACATTAAAACAGAGCAGATGGTTACTGTTGTAAAGTCAGTGAGCCTCTGTTGAATGAATCCTTGCAGCAGGCGCTGTGCTGTTAGTACATCACATGACAACCCCAATCACAATTGTTTGCTCCCCATAGTACAGAGATCCTTGCGCTACAAAAGGCAGGTATTACTAAGACGTGTGTGTGTGTGTGTGTGTGTGTGTGTGTGTGTGTGTGTGTGATTTCCCCACGACGACACAGCTAATGATGGCAGAACTACTTCGATTGAATATCCACCAAGTCCCAAACTGGTCACTGGGCACAAGAAAACGTGATTCCACTATAGGGGAAACCAACAAATGAATACATTCAAAGCAATATTGGAATGAAGCGTCTTTTTTCTCTCTCTTTCCAGTGTGCCACTCCAACTCTCAAACTTTCTAAATGCAACACTGCATACAAATAACACTTGTATTTATCATGCTTTGCATTGTGGAATTAAAATAGCAAAGAAGCTCTCTTCAAGCTTCAATTATGGTGGATTTTGGAAAGTTAAACAACCGTATTCATATCCTTTTATTCAATAGACATTCATTCATCACTATGTTGCTAATAGGTCCTGAGCTAGACTGAGCATGGCAGTATGTAGAAAAGATATAAATAAGAGAATGTCTGGTGGACATTTCTCCTCTTGTATGGTTGCCCAGCATCTGCACTCCCTTTCCATGTTTGGGAAATTTCACAGCATATTTGTCATCAGTGTAATACACCATGTATTTCCAGAATCTTCTGGACACATAACAGGATTTTATGTTCCATCCTCCTTAGAATTATGTATAATCATTTGATTTGCTTTGGCTAATAAAATAAATTGTCATGTCCAGCTGGTAATGTAAAGGCCAGTTCACCAAGCTATCTGTCTCTGGTATAGTGAAAAGCAAATTTTGAGATGATGTCTGCTCCAGCAGCCCAGGTTATAGACAGATTATGATGAGCCCAGAATCAACTGCTTACCTCAACTGATATAGTATAAGGAAAAATAAATAAATATGTGTTGTTTTAAGCTATTGATATTTGGGTGGTTGGTTGTTGCACAACATAAGCTATCTTAACTGACAGATACACCCACCTTGGAGTCTCAAAGGCAGAGTCAGCTTTGCACTGAATAAGATGACAATGTTAGAAACTCACATTTCTCGTCTCCATTGCAGTGAAAGGGCTGTTTTCAGTGATACTGATTAGACTGTCTCGCTGAGGAGTGTGTGTCAGGAGCTGCTAGTGATGCTCAATGTAAGGAAAGTTTTCTCCAGCAGCTTGGCCGTACCAGTGACCGCTATCTGCCTTTCAACCTCGAGTTAACTAACTGAACCCTGGCGGAATCTCTGCTGACACACCGGCCAGTAAATGAGGGAAGGAAAAAAAATCTGTTGCTATACATCACTGCAAAGCTAAGGCTGTTTGTAATTTAAGTAAAATACATACATAAAGGATAACATAGACCCCTCCACTCCCCACTGCTTTTTGAGAATCCATCAATCTACCCTGAAGAGATGATTCCTCCATTTTACCTGGAACTTAACCAGGGACACCTCAAATAATTCAACTTGAAAAAAGAACAGGAAATCATTGAGTAAATGATTTCTGGCTGAGTGTATTGTACAGCAAGTGTTCCCAATGGAATTAGAGGCCACTTTGAGAGCGGGGGTCTGTGTGTATGTTTAGTTGTCATGTGACTGGGAAGGGCGCTGCTGCAAGTTAGTGATAAGGGACCAGGGCTGCTAGCCATGATGAAATGCACAATACAGTCCCATATCTTTAAGAACTAACCCCAGGTCATACATGACTTTTGAATGTCCCTCCAGACATTCGTGTGGGTAAAAAAAAAAATGTTTATAATCATCTGAGCCTAGAGCTCAGTTTTACACATAAGCACCCAGTATTTTTGCAAGTTTTTAATAATACACTCAATTTCCCAGAGATGGAGCTACTGTGAAATAGGAGAGGAGACTGTCCTTTTTGTAAACATTAACAAGAGTTTATCGCATTTTTAAAAACCATGTCACCAATGGCAAAGCTCCTCATAGTCTTTGAGGCACTATTAGAAGACGCCTGTATCACTGATTTGTAACTTTAACATTCAGGGTAAACCTAAATTTAGGTCCAAGCACCTGACCACTTTATTATGTCCCTTGTGAGTCATGACCAAACACTTATGTATTAAAGTATATACTATTTTTTATTATGAATTATTTCTATAAAGTGTGTTCATATTTTATCGTGTCATTTATGAATTTTAAAAGACAGACATGTATAGCTTATTTAGATCATCTATGAATTTAATTTCAGAAAAGTGTAGAGGGCATTTCAGAAAAATGGGGACATTAAGTCTGATAAAACCGATTAACTCATGTAAGCTACCATGGCCTCTTTTGACCATGCAGAATCAAAGTTCAGGTTCAAAGCCAGGTTACAAGCTATAGGAAAGTCTAGCAATGACCCCCTGAACCATGCAGTGGAGCTATGTATTGCTATGTCCTCTCTTCTCTCTCCCACCCACGCACGCCTCATCCAGATGGCTAATGTTAGCCATCAGTCACTCACTCCGTCTCCGAATATAGAAAGAAAGAACATACAGCTGTGTTTGAGCAGAACCAAACGAGCAGTTACGGCAAATTATCTTGAAACAACGGTTCTTAGGCAGAAAGCACTGAACTAAATTCCAACATTAAGATATGGATATGGAACCATAGTATCTCCTGGAATATTTAACAACTGTATATACCTATTTAGGGGGTGGGTCACTCCTAGATACCAGGTCTCCCCTGATTACAGAGAAAACACAACAAAACTCTTGATGTGTGTGCTGCTTTAATATTTATAATGAGCATCAGTGAAGTAAATCAAAGCAACTCTAAGTTTGAGGTTTGTTTGTTTTTAAATAAACTAGGTTAGTAAAAACCTAACCTCTTATAACAGACACCTTTGGCTCATTGCTCAATTGCAGGTGCTTAACAGCCTTTAAAAGTGCGCGAGTGTCACTTCCTGCACCGGCCAAAGACCTTCCTAGTCTCGTCTCTCCGTCACCATATCCTTTTATCAACCGACCAGAAGTGATCATTGTTCCAGAATGAATGGGTTGGACCTCTAGGCTATGAATGAACCTGACAGGGAGAATTGTCTCTCCGGTAAGTCCATACAGCATCCTGGTCCCATTTCCAATGTGTTTCTCATTATGGTTTCTGGCTTTATATTCTGCGTTCCCAGAATGAGTTAATTCTAAGGATGATGGGATGGTCTAGCAACTTTGTTTTATTTATTTATTTATTTATTTATTTATTTTCCTGGAAGTTTATATGTTATTCAGAAGCTACTGGGTTGCTAAGATTTTTTAAAGAATTTTAGACTTGACAGTAATGATTTGAAGATATCAGTCTCTACTAACAAAGGCCATAAAATAGAAATGTGTGTGTGTGTGTGTGTGTGTGTGTGTGTGTGTGTGTGTGTGTGTGTTTGGCTCAGCCAAAGCTTGTAAATGTAGCAAGAGGCCTGAATGACACAAAATTTCTTTTTTGTGCAGATTGCCCTGAAGCAATGGAGTCACCGTAAAATATCTCATCCAAGCCTGGAAAACTGAGGAGTGGAAGGAAGTCTGTTCATAATTACACTAGAAAAACAGGTGCATCCCTGGGCAGTCCCCGGGACACTGAGACATAGGATCATGCTGCCTGAACCAGGATGAGGTATTACAGACAAGTCAGGTAAAGATGAAAACCCACTGAGTATGGATCAACTCTTGACTCCTCAGAGGATTTCACCCTTTGGGAGATCAGGACCAAGAAGGGCTCTGTCAGCTACTCTGTGGATACCTGGCACCTCCTTAGATTTTCATTGTTACCTGTTATCTCTCCCATGAACTATACCAGTGTTTCTCAAGTGTTGTTCCATCAATCAATCAATCAATCAATCAATCATCTGTAATAGACCCACCTGGGCTGCTTGTTAAAATGAGAGTTCCTGCCCGGCTGGCGTGGCTCAGTGGTTGAGTGTTGATCTATGAACCGGGTCACAGATTGATTCCCAGTCAGGACATGCCCCGGTTGTGGGCTAGATCCCCAGTGAGGGGCATGCAGGTAGCAGCCAATCAATGATTCTCTCTCATCATTGATATTTCTCTCTCTCTCTCCCTTTCCCTTCCTCGCTGAAATCAATAAAAATATATTTTAAAAATAAAATAAAATGGGAGTTCCTGGGCCCTAACCTGTATCTTGGGTTGGAGACTGGAAATCTGTATTGTAAAAGCCATTTAAAATGATTATTATGTACAGGAAAGTTTCAGAACACCTGTTAGGAGAATTTTGGTTGCTTGTGACTGATATTCAATGCAAACAGACTTAAGAGGGAATTTATGTTTGTGGAATTAAGATGGAGAAGGGAATGAGTCTGACTTCTGGGGCTGTTTGATTCAGAGATCAAACTATAACATCCTCCACGCTGCTTCCTTTGGGGTGGCTTAATTCTTGGGCTCCTTGCTGGGGCCCCCAACAGCTTCAGACTTTTCATTCCAATCGCCTGATGAACATAAAAACAAGTCCTACAAGTCATGCTCTCATTGGCCTAAATTAAGTCAGGTGCCCTGATTTGTCATGGACCTGAGTCCGGTCCCCCATAGGACAAGTTGGGAGTGGAGACTGGCCGAAACCTCATGGACTAAGAGATGGGAATGAGTGGGTCCTATAAAGAAAACTGGGGTGCTGGTATTTGAAAGAAAGACAGTTGAAGCCGGACAACAAAAACAACTAAGATTCATTGCAACTGACTTACGCTAACTGTAAGTCCAAATCACAAGTGACAGCCACCCAGCGGAGCTACGAGTACTCTTCCTGGTTTGCTAGAAAGGCAAGCCAAATGGAGACAAAGCTAGTGAGTGGCTGACTTAATATTCACATCTCTGATTCCTTAGGTGTCTGTTTTTAGAGGCAGCCTCTACAACCAGGGAGTTGGAGGGATGGGCAACAGAATATAGCTGGTGTACAAATGAACAGCAACCAAATAGTCGATACTTTCAACCTCTTTGGGATCATTATCTTCCTGAGAATGGAGCTGGCTGAAATTCAGTGGCATGCCTGCATGCATTCTCCCATCATTCACTTACTTGTTTATTCATTCAACAAACTTGTATTGAGGTTCTGCCGAATGCTAGAAAATGGGCGATGAAGAGAGAACAGGAAGAAAAATCAGAGTAGGTATCCAATTCTAAGGGGACTTGCTCTGATGGGAAGGTGGGTACAGAATCAACCAGGTACAACAGAAAGCTAAATATTAATCAACATGAAATAGAGATGCTGTTGCTCTAGCTGGTTTGGCTCAATGGATAGAGCATCAGCCTTCGGACGGACGGATCCTGGGTTTGATTCTGGTCAAGGGCACATGCCTGGGGTTGTGGGCTCGATCCCCAGTAGGAGGCATGCAGGAGGCAGCTGATCAATGATTCTCTCTCATCACTGATGTTTCTATCTCTCCCTTCCTCTCTGAAATCAATAAAAATATATTTAAAGAAAAGAAAAGAAAAAAAGAAAAAGAAAGGAAATAGAGATACTGTCCTGTAGGAGGTGTGCTCATTTTGACTCAGCAAATCTAGGGAGACCGCATACAGGAAGTGGCATTTAAAACATGTTCTGAAGGATGAATATGCTTCAAATAAGAGTTCTATGCAGACTCCAAAATTATTATTTGTCCCATAGTTCTATATCATTTTGATTCAGGCTCTGACAAATAAAAAAAAAATCATTCCATTTCTTTCCCACATTGACTGAACATCTGTAAAGTGCCAAGTACAGTGCTCAGGCCTTAAGGAGGACAGCAATGAAGAGGCTTAATTTCTGATCAGAAGGCACTTAGCAGTGTGGTCAAGCAGACCCGCACAGCAACAGGTCATTTTGACACAGTGCAATTATCAAAGATGAAAATGATAAGCAGCATGCAGGATGAGCAGGGGCAGAATATGTGCTCCAACCAGTCACTTGGATTGTCTAAGGGCCTGGCTCCTGGTCAGTGCCAGGGAACCAGCTTCTCCAAGGCCACTGCCTGGCATTCGAATGGAACAACTGCCCCTGTGGGGAAGGGAAAAGGATCGGCCGGGGGCA
Source organism: Myotis davidii (assembly GCF_000327345.1). NCBI lineage: Eukaryota > Metazoa > Chordata > Mammalia > Chiroptera > Vespertilionidae > Myotis > Myotis davidii. The sequence continues at coordinate 2,458,199 of NW_006282874.1, forward strand.
GAGTGTGTGGTAGCAGGGGCGTTGCCACAGTCGTGGTTTTGCCATAATAGAAACATTGAGGCAACACAACCCTGTGGTCAGGTCTTGGGTTACTTCCTCCTTTGTATTTTTGCACAACATTCCACAGAGCCAGTGTCACCAGGCTGAGGGTAAACAGCCTTTCATTTTCATCATTTTTTTTTTGTAACAATAGGTCTCATGAAGATCATAGGGAACTATACATTTGAAAGGAATAAAGACATTAACTTGCTTCTTGCCACTGTTTTTTTAATAGCAACCTAAACAACAAGAAAGCATATTGGAGCCAGCGATTTGGAATAGGACCAGGAGTTGTAAATAAGACCTGACACTATTACCAGTGTTCCTGGGATAGACACTTCTCTAATTCTCCTTTCCTCACAGGTAAGTGAGAATTTCACACACCGTCCCCAGCACCTGGGTAAACAGCCCTGCTGGCACCTCCCAAACTGAGAGCAATAGGTGCTTTAAAAAAAAAAAAAGATTTTGTAATTGATTTTTAGAGAGAAAGGATGGGAGGGAGAGAGAGAGAGAGAGAAAGTGAGTGAGAGATGCAACAGGGAAACATCTATTTGCTGCCTCCTGCATGCCCCCAATTGGGAATCATGCCCAAAACTAGGGCATGGGCCCTTGACCTAGAAGAGTACGGGCAACCTTTGATGCACAAGAGGACACCCAACCAACTGAGCCACACCAGCCAGGGTGGAAGATGGGAATTTTAAATCTACAGAGTTGTTTATAGAATTAAATTAGGTAGGACAAGCTTTACATGTTTTTTAAAATTATAATTGACATGCAAATGCCAGGTACTTCCCAACATTCCTTTCTCACCTTTCACAGGGACCAATGCATCTAGTCATTGTTGCCTCTGAGGTCAGACCCAGTTTCTCTCTTTACTGATTCCACAAACACAGACATTTTCTGAGGACTTACTTTATGTCAAGCCAACAAAGGAAGTTTGAGATCATCGATGATAAGAAAATCCAATTTAAAGTCAAATAATAAAAGTACTGCAATGAATCTAAGTGGAAATTGCAGATTCTAAAAATCAAAAGGAAACCAGTAGAGATGTCACTCTTCTTTCATTCTCTGGACATGAGAAACTCCAGGACTATTACAAGGAAAACTAAAGTGTGCCAGTTTCAATAAATCCATATCTATCCTGGCTTGCCATTTCTCTGGTTTGTCTTTTCTTAGTATACAACTCAAAACTAAAATATTATGTTCTCCAAATATTTATATATAAATCCCCATCCCTACCCTGCCATTACCTGCAGACAAAATAGCCCCCGGTATCATTCTGATCTTACAATCTGTTTGAAAATTCTTCCAAGACTGTGCCAATGAATTACTCATATCACACATGACAAATACCCAAGAAATGGGTAGTCAAGGCACCAGAAACATAGGTATGTTTCCAAAAAATGTAGGTGTGAGTATTGGCACAGGTAACTGATTAAAATCAAATAGATAAAAAGTTGTTGACTGGTTAAGACCAGCCAGAGACATGTGAGTTTGGTATCAAAGAAATGATGACAATTCAAGGCTTTAAAGATCTCTTCACTTTCTGATTTCAAGGGACAGAGAGTAGACTGAGGTGTGCGGGCATCGGCAGAGTAGAGCGTCTTGAAGAAGTCAGAAGGAGTTTCCCCTCCACGAGAAGACAGCAGCCGAGGCTGGAAGGAGAAAGATGAGAAATAAAAGAATGGGAGGAACAGAAAGAGGAAGAGAAGGTGGAGAACTATAAATTACAAGAAAGAGGGCCCCAGCCTCCCAGAACATCTGTAGAGTAGAATGGCTATCTGGTAAACCTAGGCCAATGTGACTAAACATAGTCTTAAATAAACGTGCCTGTAGTCTAATGATGACACTAACACAGCAGACACATACTGACCAAGTAGCCTGGAATAATAGATGGCTCCAAAGGTAACATGTGCTCGGACTATGTATTATTAGTTATCTATTGTTGTATAAAAAGTTACCCCAAAACTTGGGGTCTTAAAATACCATTGATGATCGAACAGTGTCCATGGGGCAGAAATCTGGGCAACACTAAACCGGCTGCTCTGCTTTCGTGTGTTTCACAGGCTGTGATCACAGTGTTAGCTGGGGCTGGTGGCTGCATTCCTGTTTATTTTCTTTTGTTGTTGTTGATCCTCACCTGAGGATATATTTTTCTTTTTTAAAATGTATTTTTATTGATTTCAGAGAGAGAGAGAGAGAGAGAGAGAGAGAGAGATTAAAACATCAATGATGAGAATCATTGATTGGCTGCCTCCTGCACACCTCGTACTGGGGATCGAACCCACAACCCAGCCTTGTGCCCTTGACTGGAATTGAACCCAGGACCCTTCAGTCCCCAGGTCGATGCTCTATTCACTGAGCCAAATCAGCCAGGATAGGATCTATTTTTCCATTGACTTTTAGGGAGAGTGGAAGAGAGAGGGAAAAACAGAGAGAGACATCAATGTGATAGAAACACATCGATTGGTTGCCTCCCGCATGAGCCCCAACCAGGGCCTGAGCCTGGGAGGAGCCTGCAACCAAGGCCCTTAGTCCACAGACCCACACTCTATCTACTGAGCCAAAAGGACTAGGGCTGCATTCCTGGCTATTAAGCTGAGGGCCTCATTGCCTTACAGGCATTTGAGACAGCCATCAGGTCCTTGCCATGCAGGCTTCTCCAACATGGCAGCTTGTGTCATCAGAGTGTGCAAACCAAGAATGTAACAGAGGGTCTAGCAAGACAGAAGCAGCAGTCTTCTGTAGCCTCATCATGGTAAGTTACAACCCACCAGTTTTGTCTTATTCTATTCAGGAGAAGTTAGCTTTAGCCCACCTTCTAGTGCAGCAGTTCTCAACCTGTGGGTCACGACCCCTTTGGCAGTCGAACAACCTTTTCCGAGGGGTCACCTAAGACCATCCTGCATATCAGATATTTACATTACGATTCATAACAGTAGCAACATTACAGTTATGAAGTAGCAACGAAAATAATTTTACGGTTGGGTCACAACATACAGGAACTGTATTTAAAGGGCCAGAAGGTTGAGAATCACTGTTCTAGGGGGTGGGGGGTGAAGGGGATTATGCAAGGATTCTTGAGAGCCATCTTTGAAAGCTGCCTACCACAGGCTAGACCGGCTCTCCTAACAAGATCCTGCCTGTGGCATCACCTTAGGAGGAAAGGGAACTCAAGAAAAAAAAAATGAGATGAACGTTTCTGCCTGGCTGACCCACTGGGGCCTCCAAAGTTGGTTTACAGGAAACGAGTAAGGAACCCATCCTGCATATCTGAGCTGAGGACTCACTTCTTTCTCATTCCTTTTCTCTCGTTTCATTCTCCAAGCCATCCTTTGACATATACATCATCACATGTATCATTGAGAAAGCTGCAGCTCCAACAGGTTAAGTCACATCTATGGAGGACAGAGTTTGCATCGCAGTCTATGTAGCTCCCAAACCCACACTGTTCCCATGACCCCATGCGCCTCAGTGTTGCTGGAATGTGTATTTTTCTTGGATCGCTTGCAACAGCAGAGATCTGCAGGGACCACCAAGATCCAGTTCTTTGAGCGCTACTGAAATATAAATACAGAATGCAAACTAAAATATAGGATGCAAACTCCCACCCGTAGATAGTTTCCTGTAAAGCCCAGCGTTTGCTGGATTAACCTATTCCCAGTGCTGACACTCCCCCAGATCAAGCTCCTGGTAGTCAATGGCATTCTGAATGTCATAGCATCAGTGCGTTATCACCAATAAATTGTATTGATTGGAACAAAGCACTGGTATGCAGCGATTCATACTGAAAACGGCCAGAGATGAGCCGCAGGAAGTGTGGCTTGAGTTTTTCTTATGCTCACGCAGCTGGGGGTGCCCAGTGAGCTCAGAAAAGCATCTCCCTGGTGACCTGATGTACACACACACACACACACACACACACACCCTGTGGCAGCCCCAGGAGACAATCTTGAGTCTCCACCATGCTCCCCAGCGAGACTGTCACTCAGCCCGACAGGAAGTGTGACCTCATCCTGCCGCTCAGCCCCTGGTTTCGCAGGCTGCTTTTGAACGAAAACAAGAACAGTTTGAAGGCAGACTTTCCCAAGAACTACATGCTCTTCTGTTCTAGGAAACAGCCAAAGGAACCAGAGGCGGCTGAGGACGGAATCCCGCAAACGCCTGCACCTGCACCGCGCTGGCATCGCCGAGAAGGAGGGGAAGGTGGGGTTTCCCCCATCAGGCGACCTCTGCACCTGTTGACAGCCCGGCATTCGTCCGTCCGTTGCAGCTGAAGAGCGGCTACATCCTGGATTATTCTGCTGACCGTCTTGCTCGGGAGGCTTCGTCTTTCAGTAACTATTTTGTTATCTGTCAATTGGAAAGAAAGACAGGGAGCTCCGTTGGAAAGGACGCGTGTGGGCAAATTACTTTCCCAAACAGATCTGTCGCTCTGAGGGAACTGGTAGACGGGATCTGTTTCTTGAGAAGTTTGAGAGCTGTTTACTGGCGTCTTCTTCCCAGTTACTAACACTCACTTAACAGTTCACGTGCTGCTGTTGCTGCCATGGGTACTCGCAGGGTACGGCTACAGGACCTTGCTTTCGGCTGCAGGACACGTCAGCTCCGAATTGAACTGAGTGCTCGGGGGAAGCTGATACAGGGTCATTGGGGCTGGGCATAGTCATATGATAGTGATCAAAAGTCAAAGGACCAGGGGCATGCTATTCCATTACCGTGAGACACAATTATTCTACATTCCAAGCAAGTGAGCTCTCTGAATGTGTGCTTTGATTTCAAAATCATGCAAGGCGTGCCAGGCAGTCCTCCTGACTTATCTGAAGGTCTGGATAAGCCACGGTCAATGTTTTCCAGCAGGTTTTGCGTATAACTTACTGGAAGAATCCACCTAGAGCTCCAGACTTATCCTGGGTCAATGCTGTGTGTCACGGCTACAAAAACAACGCATTGCTAAGTTATCACATTTTTTAAATGCGGATGGAGGTGGTGATTCAGAGAAGCGTTCAGACCTGCATTAGAAAGCTGTTAGGACAGTGATACCAACACAGCTTAATAGTTAACAGAAGGTAGATCTATGTGGTGAGTTGGTAAATGGTCATAGTTGACGTGATGTGCGCACTTGGGGATGTGTTTAAGTTGTAATTGCGAATGTACATAGTATGTCCTCGGGAACGGAGTATTGAAATCTGCCCAGTGCTGGACTATTTTTAGTGCAATTCTGCTTACGATGCGCAGGAATGTCCAGGCTGATAGCAAGTACGAAAGACCACTGGCCCTCTCTGTGACTACCTGTCAGTGGTCCAAGGTGTCGGATGAGGGCCAGACACCAATCCCACGCATTACTTGAAACTTGATAATGAGGTGGATGTGTTTTGGATGATGACAATATAAATGAGTTTATTTAGAAAGCTCTAGGACCAATCTTTTTTGTTGTTGTTCAGATTAAAAAAAAATTATTGTTGATACTATTACAGATGTCCTCCCATGTTCTTAATCAAATAACTCATTTTTATTATTTTTATTTTGCTGACAAGTCAACCTTTGCAAGTCTAGCTTTCCCCAAGAAAATGTTGATCTTATTTACAGGAAGACATCATTTAGATGCGCTGAGCAAGACAATGGAGAATGTAGAGCAGGGACAACCCCAGGGGTCCTTCAATCTGGTCCCCTGCCTCCCACCCAATATCTCTGCCTTATTTCAGTATACACATCCGACAAGTGCAATTAGTAGATGCCATCTGTTTGGGCATCACTTTTCTATTTTTGACATATAGTCCACCTTTTTTTAAAAATGTCTTTTGCAGGAAATCTGTGAAGTTTGAACAAGCAGCCTTCCCAAGATGTCCCGAACATCTCAACTGATGTCAACACCGGTGGCAAGTCAATGTGGGCGAATTGCGACACGCAATTATCTTCTGAATGATTAGACTTCTTTGAGCCATTTCCTTGCTTTGATTTTGCTGATACTCGTACCATTAACCATCTGTCAGGAGCTTGTGCTTCTGAAATGCCAGTGTTCACGTTGGCAATGATTTTGACTTCATCTCTTTCCTTGAGGGAAATGTGATATTTTTTTCCTTTTAGTAGAAAAAAAAGTCATCAGTTTTTTTTAGATGCCTGTGCATAAATATGAAAGGAGATTGTTTATCCGCTACTATTAAGATGCAAAACTGTTTGTCTATTTAAAAAAACACACACACAACACACTGAATGATTTTGATAGCTACTTGCAGAAAACAAGGGCGTAACTTGTTAAAACGGTAGTGGTTTCGAGTTTCTTCCTTCCTCTTGTTTTTTTTCTCCCCAAACCCTGCTTCCAACCCTCCCTCACACACCTACTATTTTCTCTCTTTTTAATGTTATTAACGTTATTGGGGTGATGCAGGTTAATAGGATCATGTAGGTTTCAAGTGTAGATTTCTGCATGATCTGTATATGGCATGTGTGCCCCCCAATCAAACCTTCTTCCGTCACCATATCTTAGTCCCCCTCCACGCCCCATCTCCCCACCTGCTTCCCTCTGGCTACCACCGCCCTGCTGTCTGTGCCCATGAGTTGCAGTTTTAATATATCCCATCATATGATTCTTAGCTTTTTCTGACTGACTTATTTCACTTAACACAATGTTCTCAAAGTCCATCTATGTTGTCACAAATGGCAGTATTTTGTCTTTGCTTGTGGGGGAGTCGTACTGCCAGTGTATGTGTGCCGCATCTTCCTCCATAACTCAGCCAGGCCAGCCGAATGTCTCAATTCCTCTGGCTGCTTAGCTATTAATGGTCAGTAATGGGATCAAGTTTCGCTGAGCCTGTCGGGTAGAAGTACTCACGGCATTTCTGTATGATACAAAATTCTGAGTTTAGAATATCAATGAACTACAACGTTCCCCAAAGGAAATCCATGGCCACGCTTTTGCTTAACCTGGAACGAATGGATGGATGCCTTTGCTTCTTAATTAAGAATACTTCCTACATTAGAAGATCTTTTATGTGAAACCAAACGTTATTGTTTTCCCTCCACGAATGCCTTTGCTCATTATTGTACAACGCAAGTGCCTTAAAGTGCGCTGTTGAGAGAACTCCAGGGCAGACGATCGATCCCTCAGAAATACTGAGTCGGCTAAAACAGCCAGCGCATGGGGCAATTGGTTTCGGTTTTCTCCAGCTCCACACAAGGTGCTGTCTCCCTGCTCTTCATGGGTCAGGTGGATGCTGATGACGTATTATTGCCTCATCCTGCCCCCAGGGCCTCTAAAGGAGTGTTGAGCAGGAGAAGGCACAGGAGACAGAAGCCCCCACACTATTCTAGCTTCCCGTGGGGACCTGGCTGGTGACGGTTTGTGTTAGAGCCCATTCGCTGGATGGCTGCCCCAGCTGGAGTCTCTGCAGAGGCTGGGACATCAGCTATTGGCATCTTCCAATTTGCGCTGCCACTGTTTGCAGCGTGGGTGCTGGTGAGGGCGCTGGTGAAGGTGCTGGTGAGGGTGATGAACGTCTACTTCTCTCTCCTTGGCTTGTGCAGGTTCCTCCGGGTCCGAGAGAGAATCTGCTGGAGAGCTGTCTCCCACGTGCATTTTCCCAAGGTATTCCATGGGGCTCTTTACAAGAAAAATCAATCAAATTCTCCTCCTGGAGGCACTATTTTGTTATGTTCCTGGTTTAAAAACAGGAAGGTTTAAGACTTACTTGCCTTGTTCGTTTATTTTATTCTTTAGATTCCACATAGAAGTGAAATCATGGTACATATTTGTCTTTTTCGGACGGACTTGTTTCACTTAGCGTAATACTTTCCAGGTCCATCCATGCCGTCGTAAGTGGTAAGACTTCATTCCTTTTTTTGTGGCCAAGTAATCTTCCATTGTATATGTCCTTCTTTCCTCTTCAGCTTTGCCTGTGATTTCCTGGCTGGTGACGGTTCCTTTGACTGCTGCTCCCTAGATCCCCTGACAGGCTCCTACCTTCCCTGTCGCCGAAGTCCCAGGCTCCTCACCAACGGCTACTACATTTGGACAGAGGACAGTTTCCTCTGCGACAGAGATGGCAACATCACACTGAGCCCATCCCAGACCAGTGTGATGTACAGGGAGAACTCAGTGAGGTAAGTAGGAAATATTACATGGAAAAATCAAAAGTCCCATCCAGCCATCATTCATTCATTCGCCCATTCAGTGTTCACTTATAAGGAGCCCATTCCTGCCCCAGACTGTGGAAGCACAAAGGCTAACCAGGGGCAGGTAGAGCAGACAGGTAAGTAACAGAAGCAGTGATCTGATGCAGGTGCCGGGGTAGAAGTCTGAATGGGGAGGGATGAGGGGAACAGGGAGCAGGCCGATTTTACCTGGGGGGACAGGCTAAAAGACCCTCCCTAGAGATGGCGATGAGAGGCTTGAGAGATGCAGACGTCCCTTAAAATAGAAGCGGGAAAGGAGACTTCCGAAGAGAGTTCTGAGAGACCCCGATGCAAAGTGGGGAATGCAAGTAGTTTGGTGGAAATACAGCTCAGGGGCAGAGGGCTGGTCTGCAAGAGAGAAGACGGGGCGCAGAAGCAGGGGCTGCGTGGAGGGGGTCGCGTTCCAGGCTAAGCAGATAAACAGGAACCATGGACAGAGTGTCCGATTTCTCCATAGCAGGACAACATTGGTCAAAAGGTAGAGGACAGATTGTTGGGACTGTGCATGTGTCAGTAGCCAAAGTCTTTCAGAAAGACAGACAGTCACGTCACCCCTCCCCCTTGACACACTTCGGCGACCTCCCTTTGCTCGAACATCCAATCCAACTCCTTCACATAACATCCCAGGTTCTTCATGACCAGCCTTCTTACCTTCCCAGCCTCCTTTCCCAGCATCCTTTCCTAGCAGGATCCAGTATGGGACCTTATTGTGCTTCACTGAACAGGCCAGACCATCCTGATCAGCTCAGAGCTCTCCTCCCTCACAAACCTCCCCGGACTCCCGATGAGCTGTGGCCCCCCTCTGCTCCGACATCTGGTGCCCTTGGCCAGCGGCCCTGGTTCATCTGTCAGGGCACCCTCCCCTCCGTAGCGCAGTCACAGAGCAGAGACGGTGGAGCCGGGCTGCCTGGGTCTGCCTCTCAGATATGACCTCAGACAAATTACTCAACCTCTTTGTGCTTCGTTTTCTTGATTTGAAAAATGGGGTAACCATGGTGCCTACCTCGCAGGGCCATTCTGAGGATGGCGTGAGTTACTACACGTAGCCACTAGGAAAGACACCTGGCGCAGAATGAGCTCCGTGAAAGCCTTAGCTACAGCGTCCCTGTTCTTGTCTTTCTCCCACACTAGCTTGTATACTGCTGGTACCCGAGATTTTGTCTTTTATTTTATTTTTTAATCCTCACCCGAGGATACTTTTCCATTGATTTTTAAGGAGAGTGGGAGAGAGAGTGAAAGACAGAGAGAGAAACATTGATGTGAGAGAAACACATTGGTTGCCTCCTGCACGAGACCCAACCAGGGCCTGGGGCCGGGCGGGAACCAGCAACTGAGGTACATGCCCTTGACCGGAATCGAACCTGGGACCCTTTAGTCCACAAGCCAACGCTCTGTCCACTGAGCCAAACCTGCTAGGGCCCAAGGTTCTGTCTTTTATCTTGGCATCCTTCACTTGGATCCCAGCAGCTGTCACACCCGGAAACGTAAGGAACTTCTGTGGAACGAATCAAGGGAACAAGTACAATGAGCGAGCTTCGTGGACCTGAATGGGAGAGAGGGGCTCTGTTCCCCAACTCGCTCCCACTAAATCCTCTCTCTTGAACCTGGGGGTGACTGCTCTCCATTACCCACCATGCTGCTTTCCTTTCTCCCAGGATATTTAGGAAGAAAAAGAGGATCCGCAGCTAGATCCTGGCTGCGGGGAAGCATCTTCGCTGATGCTGACTCGTCCCCGGGCGAGGCCAGCTGGCTGGAGGGAGCCGGCAGCCTGGATGCGCAGCCTTGCAGCGACAGTGGTGAGTCCGCCCCTCCTTTCCCCAGTGGGACAGCTCCGAGTGGGCTCCGCAACACCTGGCCCTGAACCAATGTCAGATCCGGGGACCACAGTCATTTGGACAGAGAGGATGGGCCACATTTTAAAAATTCACCTACAGCTCTCTCCCCACTACTCATATGATCCAAATACATATGTGTCCATGTCCTGCAAGATAGCCCAGAATTTACATGACTAAATTATCAAGCTGATAAAACCTGGAAAATACATGCGCATCTCCATGGTGTCCTTTCTGCACGGGCTGTGGGTGGAGGAAGAATGCTGGGGTTGGAGTTCAGGTCCTCGTTTGGGCATATGTGATAGTTACTTAACTTGGCCAAATCTCAGTTTCCTCATTTTTAAACAAGACATGTAGGCACAGTGTGATAGTAATATATTTATATATTATCATATATATCAGTATATGATACTAATATATGACACAGTCCTATTGAAATATATGCTGTATGTATATATTAGATATACATTATATAATACTATTCACATTATGTAATATATTATACATATAATATGTACACATATGCATATAAAACATAGTAATGGAAACTCAAAGCATATTTTAATATTAAAAGGAACAATAAAGCCCTGACCAGTTTGGCTCAGTGGTTAGAGCGTCAGCCTGCAGACTGAAGGGTCCTAGGTTCGATTCCAGTCAAGGGCATGTACCTTGGTTGCGGGCACATCCCCAGTGGGAGGTATGCAGGAGGCGGCTGATCGATGTTGCTCTCTCATCGATGTTTCTGACTCTCTATCCCTCTCCCTTCTTCTCTGTAAAAAATCAACAAAATATATTTTTAAAAAAGGAACAATAAATATTAGGCATAGTTCAATGCTGGATGCTCAGGAATTTGTAGTTATAATTACTTTTATTAGTGGGAAGGAAACAATGGGTATTTATCGGGACACTTAGAGGAAAATATTAAATGTCTAGGGGTAGGCAGGCTCCGGGATATGGCAAAGCTCAGGAACCTGGTGCTTGGAGGACCGGAGTTTGGGAATCGCTGTTCTGAAGGCAGTGCTTCCCAGCTTTGGGAATTCACATCTAGGTTTCCCATGGCTGCCTCTTCAAAATGTGTCCAAACAATTTTAAAGCAATTGGACCACAGCAGCGCTGCACATGCTTGAGGTACCTTGTTAAAAATCCTCAAGGTTTCCAAATATCTTCTAAATATAGCGAATCAAACCGCCCCCTCCGAAATCGGTGATTCGTCAGCCGGGGTGCGCACGGGGCTTGGAGATCTCTCAGCTCAGCTGTCAACTGTGATCAGCGCTCCCCAGGCCCCATGACTCTGATCAGCAATTTCTTTTTCTCTGGAAATGTAGCCTCGTTAGAAAGACTCAAGAATTCAAAATTAAGTTGTTTTGCTGTTTTCTCTGGGCAATGGATGCAATCAAAACTCACTTCCCCTCATTTTCTCTTGCTTCATTTTTCAGGCTAAAAGAATTTTTTTTTGTCATTGCCTATTTTGTTGATCCTCAGTTCACCCCTTTCACAGCTGTGTCGAGACCCCTCCCCTCATTAGTTGCAATTCATTCTTCAGGCAGCTCCCTGGACCCCAGGACTGTGATGGGGGATGCATTCCTGGAGGAGGCCCCTGAGTCACACTGAAATGGGTTGAGGACTCACGCAGGGAGGGCTGGGCGGGACTTCCCACTCTGTGCCTGCCAGTCCTGAGACAGAAAGGCAAGTTGGCCTGAGGCAGGGAGCCCAGCTGGAGGTCTGTGGTTTTCCTGGGAGCTCACCCTTGCTTCTCCATGAATATCCTCGCTGGGAACTTCTGTGTGTGGCTTTGTGCTTCCTTCTGTAGCCGGCAGCAATGCTCACTGTACAGGCGGAGGGTATGGACATGTGCTGGGAAGAAACAGGCCAGCCTTCTAAACAGAAGTAAATGACGCTAGACCAGCCGGCAAACAGGACGGAATGAATATCTTCAAATCTAACACGAGAGAGCTAATCGCCTAAACGTTTCTACGTTATGACCCTTTCATTTACTATGAAGAGCAGAGGAAAAATTAAATATCAGTTGGGGGCAAAACATGTGTTTTAAGAGATGAAAAATCCTTGACCATTTTTTAATGCTAAGATTCTGTTTGTGGTTTCCCTCCTTAATGTCATCTTTTCTTTAAAAAATCCGGAGTTCCACGTAGGATACAGTTTTCTATTTCATCTAACTCTCAGAGGCAGTGGTACGAGCTCAGAGGGCAGCCTTGGGCACTAGCGCAGGACACTTTTCACAGCCGTGGCAGCCTCACGCACATCTTTTCCGATCTTCAGTAGGTGCCACTCATGACTGTATAATCAGCCATGAAAGTTCCTAGTTCCTTCTCATGTCCGCCTTAACTTGACCACTTAGCCTCTTCTCTTCATTAAGCGGCTTTGTGGAGGTCCGATGGGTATATGGAGGACTGTACGTGTTTGATGTACCTAATTCAGTGAGTCCAGACATACGCAAACACCCGTGGCACCGTCCCCATCATCCAGGTGACATCCAACACATCTAGGAGTTTCCTTGAGTCCCCCTTGTGGTTTGTTTGGGTTTCTTTGATTTTTGTGGTAAGAGCATTCAGCGTAAGATCTACCCTGCTGACAAGTTCTGCGGAGCGTAAAGCACCGTGTTCTTGACTATAGGCACCCTGCCCTATCCCAGCAGATCCCCGGGGTCTTCTCTGGGGATGACCCTTGCGTGCAGCCTCAGTCTTTCCCTCCGCTGTTGTCTCCTCGGTCACTGGCCCTGCAGACACCCCGGGACAGCAATCAAAGCCGGGAATCCGTTCTGATGGTTCATGATTTCTTTCAGAGCCCCCTGGCTGTGTATCACATATTACAACCACGTTATTTACCAAAAAAAAATGCACTGAGGCCTGCCTAGGGTGCCACCCTCACTCAGACAAACCATCGCTTCGGTGCCTGTGGCGTACATTCCAGACTCCTCAGCTGGAGTCCAACCCTGTGACCCGCCTCCAGTCTGGGTTCCCAGCTTCATGCTCCCCGAGCTCCCCTCGGTCACGTGGGCCCTGTTCTCACTCACTGGCCCTGGCACCTGTCACCCGACTGTCATGCCCCGCCCTTTGCAGGTCTCTGTGCTGAAGACCCTCCTCTCAGCGTTCAAGGAGGATGGCAGCGGGAAGTGCCATCTCCTCTAGGGGTCCATGTCCCGTCCTACTCCAGTGGCATCACTCTTGTCACGGTCACTAGCTACAGTGCACTGAGAGTCGCTGAACACACACACACACGTGCACACACATGTGCACACACGCTTACGGAGCCTCTGCCCTTCCAGGCGGTGATTTTGACTGTGCGCTGACTGATGACTGGGCGTCGGAGCGGCTGGAGGCAGAGTCCGTGGCCGCCTCCTCCCCGGGCCACGTCACACCTGAGACTCCCAGAGAAGACTCCCTCCGCGGGGCCCTGCAGCCCCGGGGGACAGCTTCTGAGCATCTCCAAGGGAATATTTTGGATCATTCAAGTGAGTTTTTAAAAAATCTTTGCCACACCCAAGTAATCCTTCCTCGCAGGGCCTGAGAGCAGTGTAGAGGTAGGTGACTACCACACACGGAGGAGGGGGCATCACCCTGCCTGAGGGGGGAGGAACTGGGGTGCTGCCGCCCCGGGGGACGCATTCACAGAGGGGGTGACTGCCTCCGGGTGTCACCTTAGAGCAGTGGTTCTCAACCTTCTGGCCCTTTAAATACAGTTCCTCATGTTGGTACCCAACCATAAAATTATTTTCGTTGCTACTTCATCACTGTAATGTTGCTACTGTGATGAATCGTCATGTAAATATCTGATATGCAGGATGGTCTTAGGCGACCCCTGTGAAAGGGTCGTTCGACCGCCAAAGGGGTCGCGACCCACAGGTTGAGAACCGCTGCTTTAGAGGCATCGGAGGAACTGGATCGGCAGGAGTTTGGTTTGTTTGGTTGGTTGTTGTTTTTTAAAATATGTTTTTATTGATTTCAGAGAGGAAGGGAGAGGGAGAGAGAGAGAAACATCAGTGATGAGAGAGAATCATGGGTAGGCTGCCTCCTGCCCACCCCACACTGGGGATCGAGCCCGCAGCCCCGGCATGTGCCCTGATGGGGAATCGAACCGTGACCTCCTGGTTCATAGGTCCACGCTCAACCACTGGGCCACGCCGGCCGGCCAGGCTTGTTTTTTAAAAACCCTGAAGGCATTTGGCAAAATGTTAAACTTTATTAAATCTGGGTAGTGCATACACAGGTGCCTGTTATTCTATCTTCATACTTTGCTTTGTATTTGACACATTCCATACAAGGAAAAAAGAAAAGCGGGGGGAGCCAAAGCTGGTTTGGCTCAGTGGATAGAGCATCGGCCTGAGGACTGAAAGGTCCCAGGTTCGATTCCAGTCAGGGGCATGTGCCTGGGTTGCGGGCACATCCCCAGTAGGGGATGTGCAGGAGGCAGCTAATCGATGTCTCTCTCTCATCGATGTTTCTGTCTCTCTCTCTCTCTCTCTCTCTTTCTCTCTCCCTTCCTCTCTGTAAAAAATCAATAAAATATATTAAAAAAAAAAAAAAAGAAAAGGGGGGGAAAAGTGTCCTTTCACGCCATGTCCCTGGCAAGGAAAAGTCCAGCGATGGAAAGCTACTACCGGGTTTTCCCGCCGGGAGCCAGTCTGGGATAAACTCAGCAAGCACATCCCTTAGTCTGTAGTTTGCTAACATCGTAGTATTCACGTTTCCACGCGGTGCCACGTGGAGCCTCGGGCATCGGCTTCCCAAGGTTCAAGGCCCAGCTCCCCACCTGTCAGCTGGGCCTCAGACAGCCCACGTGGCCTCGAAAACGCGACCTTTTACTCTGTCAGCGGAGATCCTCAGCGTCCCGCCTGATGGTGACGGACAGCAGGCGGGGGAGCACTGAGCATCATGGGTCCTGTGTGCTAACGACCCTGAGCGTGGGGCTTTGAAGCCCTTGGCAAATAGGCCGGGGCATGTCCACACGCTCCTGTACCTCTTCCCATGGTGATCCTCAAACGGCTCCGGTTCCTTTTAGGTGATTAAAACGCTACTCGGAGTTCTGGTTGGTTCAACCCATGCTGATCACGGGTGGAGAATCTGCCGTCTTTGCCCCTGTGGCTCCACAGCAAATGTGCTGCTGATAGCAAAGGGTTTTGCAAGGCCAGGCGGCTCAGGATCTACACTCCTTTTTTGCCC
>NW_006282874.1:2473493-2476189 GCF_000327345.1 Myotis davidii
GCAAAACATTGTGTTCTGGCTGGATGGGGCTTTTCAGTCTTGGCTCCGGCCCCTCATCGCTGTGTGACCGTGGACACATTTCATCGTTCCTCTCGTTTTGGTCTCCTCGTTTTCAGACCTTAGGGTAATGGTTCCTACCTCCGAGGTCTGTTGTGTTGATTGAACGAACCGGTGCACGAGAGCTCTGGGAGTTACACGGCACTCCCCACATGTCGGCAGCATCAGATCATTTCTGCTCAGGACAGGCTGGCTCCTCCCAACAACTGCCCTCGCAGGCCACTCCCTCCCTCCTGGCTGTGACCAGGGGCGAGGCCCCCTGCCTCCTCTTCATGCTGAGCTTGGGGCCCTCAGCCATCTCTGGCCTGGAGCAGGCAGAACTCCTGGCCTTCACACATGCTACTCCCTCTGCAGGGAAGGCTGCCTTCTGGGGACAGGCAGCTCGGTTTTGGACGTCAGCATACAGTCTACAAACCCTTCCCCCAACATCGACGTAAAAGGCGGGCCCCAAATTCTTTATGGAGCATAATCATTTATTTTTAATGATAAGAAAAAAAATGATTGGCAGCATTTTTCTAGCGTTTGATTATTTTATCTTGTTATTTCTGACAAGTTGTTTGGGATGACACATCTGAAAACTTTCTTCCTGGTTGGTGTGTAGGAGAGAAGTTTTACTATGAGTCTGCTGTTCCGAGATTGTTTAACCAGCAATGCCTTCTAATTCATTTATTTCTATTTTTCCTGTTAGAAACCAGTTCGTTGGGAGAGATCTCCTTTCAGACAGTCCTGCTTGCTGCATGCTTGGCCATGTCTGCCTGTGCAAGGTAATTCCGATTCTAGCTTCACGCGGTGGTGATTCATAATGAATGAAGCTGTAAGTGATGGGTGATTCACTTGCTTTATTCCACAAAGCATTTCCAGGTAGCTCTGTGGTCGGGGTGTTATCTTTGTCTCTCCCTGATAAATGCTTCCTCCTCTCATCATCTCCCAAAGCATACAAAAGCCAGGGTATCTTGCTAGAAATTGGAGGTTACTATGTATCATCCTTCGTTTAAATCCTCTGTGACTCTTGGTTACAAATTCAGACCAAGTACCTCTGCCTGGAGTTCAAGGGCACTTAAAGTTCCCACTAGGGGACTGGGAATCCTGCTGGGACTCCACCGTTCCCGTTGTATTTTTATGTCCTCACATAAAGGCTCTGTTCCAGGGATGCCTACGCAGCATCTCAGAGCACATAATGCCCTCGCCCGATTAAAGGCAGGTTTCTGTTCTACCCGCTGTCAAGCATGTCCTTCCTGTCCTTCTCTCGCCCGAGTCTCCAGGCCAGTGATCACATCCCTTCTGTGCTGAGCCCACTCGTGCCCAGTGCCTTTGCACTTGCTGTTTGCTCTGTTGCCTGGTACAGTCTTTTCCCCAAAGCCTCATAATGTATCTCTTTCCGGAATCTGTTCCAACGTCACATCGTCAGGGAGCCCTCCCCTGACCACTCCCCATCACACAGACCTCACTTTACTTTTCTTTAGAGCACTTATTAAACGTTCATGTGTATAAGTGCTAATGACTTCTTTCTCCCTATAAGAATGGGAACTCCGCGAGAGCTGAGACGTGGCATGTCTCCTTCACTACTGCATCCCCAGCCCCAGGCGCTCATCAGTATTTGCCGAGTCAGCAAAAGAGGAAGGCATGGCACAGTCCTGGGGTCCTCGCAAGTGCTACTTGCTCTCCCCTCTTCAGGGTCAAGTGCCTCATGTCACGTAGTGGAATTGTGTTTTTCTTTCTTTTGTTTTTTGGTTTTTAAATATATTTATTGATTTTTTACAGAGAGGAAGGGAGAGGAATAGTCAGAAACATCGATGAGAGAGAAACATCGATCAGCTGCTTCCTGCACACCCCCAATTGGGGATGTGCCCACAACCAAGGCACATGCCTTTGACCGGAATCGAACCTGGGACCCTTCAGTCTGCAGGCCAACGCTCTATCCACTGAGCCAAACTGGCCAAGCCAGGGGAGTTGTGTTTTTAAATCCAGCATTCTCGATCCCATCCCCTCAGATAGTGATTTAGATCTAACGAGAATCAATGTTTGGAAATGAGCTTCCCGGATAATTACGAGGTTTGAGAAGTATTTTTAAATCACAATGGGACCAAGGGACAAAAATGGGGGGGAGGTCCTGTGGCTAAAAATAAACTTGCCAGCTCCTGCCCCCTGTGTCACACGGGAGGATCATGATGTGCCGCAGCGCGCAGGCCAGGGCGGAGTAAGGCAGAGAGAGACACGTTTGGCTTTATTTACCTCGGCGCTTCCTAAACCTGCTTGGTCCTGGAGCCCCTTCCTTTTATGTCACAGGACTGTTAACGGAACATTCCTCTTAAGTTAATTTCTATAGACACGCCTCCCGCTTAAGAGGGGAGCTTAGCCCTCGCCGGGGTGGCTCAGGGGATAGAGTGTCAGCCTGCAGACCAAAGGGTCCCGGGTTCAATTCCAGTCAAGGGCACCTGCCTTGGTTGTAGGCTTCTCCCCGGCCCGGGCCCTGGTCCAGGGCTTACAGGCAGCAACCAATGGATGTGTTTCTCTCACTTCGATGTTTCTCTCTGTCTTTCCCTCTCTCTTTCACTCTCCCTAAAAATTAATGGAAAAATATCCTTGGGTGAGGAATAACAACAATAAAAAAAAACCCAAACAAACAAATAAATAAAACT
>NW_006282874.1:2478842-2481977 GCF_000327345.1 Myotis davidii
GGTGGGGGTGGGACATATGCTTACAACTAGAGATTTAAAAAAACTATAAAAAAAATAAAGGAGCCCTAGCCAGTTTGGCTCAGTGGATAGCGTGTCAGCCTGCAGACCAAAGGGTCCCAGGTTCAATTCCAGTCAAGGGCACCTGCCTTGGTTGTAGGCTTCTCCCCGGCCCGGGCCCTGGTCCAGGGCTTACAGGCAGCAACCAATGGATGTGTTTCTCTCACTTCGATGTTTCTCTCTGTCTTTCCCTCTCTCTTTCACTCTCCCTAAAAATTAATGGAAAAATATCCTCAGGTGAGTGTAGGCTTCTCCCCGGCCCGGGCCCTGGTCCAGGGCTTACAGGCAGCAACCAATGGATGTGTTTCTCTCACTTCGATGTTTCTCTCTGTCTTTCCCTCTCTCTTTCACTCTCCCTAAAAATTAATGGAAAAATATCCTCAGGTGAGGATTAACAAAATTTATCCCCATCCCTTGAGTGTGAGCTGCATTTAGATACTTGCTTCAGGCGGTTGAGTTTTTTATGTTTTCCTTTCTCCTTTGTACATATGTGTAATCTCTTTCAATAATTCATAGTTTGAACACAAAAACAATGAAGACATTATTCTTTAAAAAGAAACCCACCCCCGTGCCACAGTCGTTCAGCAGACTGGCAAAACCCCAGATGTTTCGCAGACTTTTGGGGCGGGGTTGGGAAGCAGGGGGCACTTCGACTTTCTCCTTTGTTTTTCTTCTAGAAGTTTCAGGCTTCTGTGGTTTCCATTTCAGTCTCTGACTCATTTTGAGTCAAGGAGTGATGTACATGTGCAGGCTCATTCTTTGCACGTGGATATTACAATTGTTTCAATACCATTGGTTGCTTTTGCAACTCTGCTAAAAATCACTCCACTCTCTCTGAATGCGTCTTGTTCTGAGCTGTCTCTCCTCTCCCATTGATCCATATTTCTACCCTTTGTCAATACAACACTATCTCTATTACTGTAGTTTTTAAAGATGTTTTTATTGATTTTAGAAAGAGTGGAAGAAGGAGAGGGAGAGAGAGAGAGAGAGAGAGAATCTTTGGCTGCCTCCTGCACGCCCCCTAATGGGGATCGAGCCTGCAACCTGGGCATGTACCCTTAGCGGGATTCGAACTAGAGACCTTTTGGTGCATGAGATGATGCCTAACCAACTGGGCCACACTGGCCGGGACCCTGTAGTTTCATAGTAAATGTTGACCCCGTACATCTATAGTCGGTCTGAAAGGACCTCTCAGGTGTCGGCAGCGCACGGTTACTCTGCTGACGCAGCCGTCTTGTCGGTGCAGGTGGCTGCTGGGAGGACTGGTAGCCGGTGTCTTCACGTGCTCCTTGACCATCACGATTGCCTGTAAGTCACCGTGTCCCGAGTGGCCTCTCTGATTCCTGGGCTCCCGTCCAATGTCGGTCATTCTGATGTATTTTCTCTCCCTCATCCAAGATGTTGTCAAGTCCCTGCTGCTCAGCCTTGCCAGCTACTTCAACGCCGGCCCCTGCGCTCGGTGAGTGTTTGCCGGGGTCCAGCCCCAGCAGGTCCAGGGGTCCCCAAAGGTGTGGATGGAGTCGGCGAAGAAGGAATGACACGGAGACAGCGTTCAGTTGATCAGCAGCCTAGGCAGGATCTCTAGCCAAGTTCTAGTCAGGATCTCCAGTGAAGTTCTGGTTAGGATCTCCAGCCAGGGTCTGTGGCCATGTTCTCTTGCTAGGTTCTCCAGCCAGGTTCTCCAGGTTCTCCAGCCAGGTTCTGTAGCCATGTTCCCTCGCTAGGTTCTCCAGCCAGGTTCAGTCACCAGGTTCTAGTCAGGTTCTCTTACCATGTTCCATCCAGGTTCTGTAGCCAGGTTCTGTCTCTAGGTTCTTTTGCCATGTTCTCTCTCTAGGTTCTGTCTCTAGGTTCTGTGTCTATTTCTAAGTATCTTAATTCTTTTGTTTCAATGGTAAATGGGATTGCTTTTTTAGATTCTCTTTCTGAGAGTTCATTATTGGTGTATAAAAATGCCAATAGATTCCTAAGTATTAATTTTCTATCCTTTTTGAAACAGCAAGGATGGACTGGCTCCCGGCAAGTGTTGCCTCATTACCCTCGTCTGCGCCGCGGTCCTAGAGCCCTCCGGCCTGCGTGATGCCAGCGAGGACCGTGGGGAAAGGCCCTGGCTGCTGTGTCCCGACAAAGGCTTTCTCTTGCCACTTACATCTGACAGTCTTATCCTGTCTTTAAAGCCTTGCATCAAATAGGTAGTTAATGTTTAAGGCAGCGGGACTTAGGACATGATGTGAACTTTAATTTTTAAATAGTTCTAAAGGGCTTTAGTAGATCCATAGCCCTGCACTTTAAAAATACATCCTATGAGGAAGCCTTTTTTCTTACCGTTTCCCCAATAACTGGCACCCTGCCCGGGGAAATGATCCCGGTGACCGGTGCTGATGTCCCTGCCACCCTCAGGCAGGGGACCGTTGCCCTGGCTGCAGGCTGCAGGCTCAGCATATTCGGAGGGTGGCTGGGACAAGGGAGTCGGGGGGTGGGGGGAAGGCTTGCAGAATGGCAAACAGCCTGCGAAGCCCCATTCCTTGAAGATGGATGTGTTAATTACCTTCCCTTCAGCATGCCGCCTGAGCGGGACCAACTCCGGGGGCTGCAGCCTGAGGCCTGCATTCAAATGTGCCCTCTCCACGCTTCATGGCCCTGTTCACGGGATCCCAGTTAATTCTGTGATCACAGTGAGGCCGAGAGAGATTTAATTTGTTGAGAGCTCCAGCCGATATCGATTTCCTGGCACTTTAAGCGATGCTTCCCCTGAGTCTCCTGGCATTCCAGGTTTCCGGGTGCAGGCGCCCATAGGGCTAAGTTTTGTCTAATCTGATAGTTAGGAAACTGGGTCCTGAGGTTACCTGAGAAGTCCTGGTAAATGAATGGCATTTGTTTAAAGTTCTTCTAAGGTACCCTCCCTCCTCCCCTGGCTGTGGTCGCTCTCCACCTCATGGGGCATTAGCCAGGGGTCTGCTTGTGAGCTGGGAGGTCTGTGTGTTAGTCAGGACTGGCCTGGCCGACAGACAATGCCTGAACTGAAGAATCCACCAGAGGAGTCATTGCGTAGCCCAGCTTTCAGAAGGGAAGGCATTC
>NW_006282874.1:2482018-2500921 GCF_000327345.1 Myotis davidii
ACCCCTTCTCTGTGGGTTTTAAGATGAACATGTACAGTTAACTGACCCCCTCTCGAGAGTCGGGGCAGAGCTGGTTTGAAGAGCAGATGCATGCAACCTGATGCCGGGCCTCCCAACTCCAGAAGTCTGTGGGGAGATCTCCACCTCCAGCAGCCTCTCCAGGTCACTCTGCACGTTGACCGTGAACTTCGTGGAAAGGTGTTTGTAAGACCCTAGCGTGGCATCGCGGAGCCTCCTAAGTCTCTCTTCAGGACTTCCGTGCTCTGTGCGGTGCTGGGCACCCCGCTCTGCTCAGCAGACATTTATCGTCTCATTAAGGGTCACACACTGTTGCGAGGAGCCAGGGTTGCGTGCAGGGCCCTGAGAATGCAGAGTCTAACACAGGGGTGGGGACCTTTTCCTGCCCAGGGCCATGTGGATGTTTAGAACATCATTCAGGGGCCATACAAAATTATCAACTTAAAAACTAACCTGCTGTGTTTGGTCAAACCTTTCATTAACTCACCCCCAATGCCTTGGCAGGGCCCGACCACATGAATTCACAGGCCTCATAGGGCCCTTGGGCCAGACGTTCCCCACCCCTGGTAGAAGGATGTGGAAAGAGCACATTGGAGTCAGAATCTGGGAAGTGCAAGCACAGAGTTAGCACAAAGGCTGTGGGAACGCCAGGAGGGAGGACTCCCCAGACCAGGAAGGGGGGAGGGGGGAGTAAGGGCAGGAAGGCTTCCGGAAGAGCCCGTGTCTGACCTGCAGGCATCAGGTCACTTCCTGCTAGGAGGGCACCTCCCGCTGTTCTGAGCTAATTTGTTCTCCTCCTAAAAGTAATTAGATCAGAACGAGGACCATGATTCCTTCTGAAACACCCTCATCTCCAGCCTCATTTCTGCAATAAGAGCCCTTCTTTGGTTACTTGTGTGCACATTTTAACTTGCTCTCTCGCTCCCTCTCCATTTCTACCAATTCCCTGCCCACCGGGCGTCATCCACACACGCTCTGGCCTTTAAGACCTATGAAAACAAGGCCTTCTGACTTCACTTCTGCATCCACCTCAGCGCCTTGGAAATGGGACATACGCCATAAATATTCATCACGCTGAATGTCTTCGCTGCATCGTTTCTTAAAGTACTTCATAGCCAAGGGCTCTGTGCCGATACGGTATAGATTTTGCAACCCCCTCCCTCGCACAGAAACATCTCCTGAAACTAATGAGCCAAAGACGTGGTTATTACCATCAGGAATCAAGAGTGACTCATTAGTCTGTTCCAAGAATCAAGGGCGAGGATCTGAGCGGGTGGAGGGCAGGCTGGGAACCCAGTTCCGCAGACACTGATGGAGGAGCCCTCCAGCCTGCCCTGTGCGCCACATACATCAGATTAGTGCCGATTCCTGAGCACTTTATGCTTCTCAAGTCAAGCCCTTGTCTTACCGTAATGCAATTCTTACTCAACTGGCTTCTTTGTTAAATTTAAAGTCTGAATTTGGGTCCTGGCCCAGTAGCTCACTTGGTTGGATCATCATCCAATATTGAACCCGCCAAAGTTATGGGTTCAATCTCTGGTCAGGGCACATACAAGAGTCAACTAATGAATGCATACATAAGTGGAACAATCGATGCCTCTCTCTCTCATTCTCTCTCTCTCTCTTTCTGAAAAGAAATAAAATAAAAAAATAAAGTCTGTGAGTTTGGGGACTGTCTATATTGTTCACCATTGGCCAGAGTGTCTCTTTCAAATGAAGGTACCCCCACCTGCCAGTCTGCCAATGATGTGTTAGCATCCGCAGTCTGCATTTTGCCAACGTATGGCTTCAGGGTAGCCCTGTTCTCTCTACGCTGACATGCAGGGAGGCACTTGGCAAATGAATGAATACACTTTAGGGAGTAGAAATATAGGAAAACCCCAGTTGGTACCCTACGGGCATTTCAGCTGTAGAAAGTGTCGGGTGAGAAAACAATATGAAATGGTCATTAACTAACTAACTAACTAACTAACTAACTAACAAGCTGGGAGGAGGGGCCAAGACCTCTGGAGCCTGTTGGAGGGAGGAAAGAGAACCTCTAAGGGGGAAAAAAAAAAGTTGCTGGGCGCTGCAGCTCTGCTTTCCTGGTTGTCATTCAAGCTAGTGTGCACGTGCGTGCGCAGTGACTAGACACCGCACTTCCTGTGTGTGGGGATGAATTATGCATTTCCTGTCTCCTTTCTCTGATCTAGGTTTGCCAAAATTTGACAGCCATTCAGGAGTGCCTGTGATGAATGTCTTCAATCTGAATCTCCGGAAATTGTCCCATTTCCAGTCGGCTTGGAATCAACTGCTTTACTGGAAGGGAGTGAGCGACTGGATACTCGAGAAAAGCCATTTTCATTGGGTTATGTGGTGTGTGTTGTGTTTGTTTTTTTAAAAAAAATCCCCAGTTTTGCCCTCGTAAAGCTGTATTTTGATTGTGAAAACAATATTAATTCGTCTTTCTGTTGCAAATACTGGCAGTGGAGAAGGGAGGCACTGGGAAATGTGATAGAGGACATGCCACCCGGGTAAACATTGTCCTGTCATTCCCTGAGGCCGTGGTGCTCACACGTTAATTATCAACAGGGGATTCCATGGGGAGCTTGTAACAATGCCGATTCCTGGGCCTGCCCGCGTGGGCCCACCCTCTGCTCTGCTGCTTTAGCTGAATAATGAAAGCGAGTTTATAGAACCAACACCAGCATGAACGTAATTAAAGGCAGCTTATACTGTGTAGAAAACATCAGTATTTTTGCTAAAGGAGTGGCTCAGTATTGGGTGATGACTATAGATGACGGTTGATGGAAAAGGGGCAGGAGAGAGCCTTTTTTTTTTTTTTTGGAAGGTACATTCTTCTTTTAATTTTTGTTTTAAATTGAATTTATTGGGGTGACATTGGTTGATGAAATTATATGGGTTTTAGGTGTGCAATTCTATAACACATTATCTGTGTATAGTACTGTGTGCTCACCACCCCAAGGTCAAGTTGGAGGGTATATTCTTATTTTGAACCACTTTCTTTACCAAGTTTTCACCCTTCTTGGTACCTTTCACTAAAATTGCTCTTACAATAAAAACACAGAAAAATTGCTCTAGGGCAAAATAAAGGCAAAACCCCAGAGTGCTTTGAAAGATGAAACGACGGTGCTGTTGCAAAACCAATGAGGGGGCCGCCCTCCTGCCTGGGCCATGTTCCCAAATGTGTCAGGCAATTCACATGGGTTCTATATGGTACTCTCTGTCTAGAAACTTCTGTGGGGAAATGTGTCTTTGCTTAAAATGGCAATGTCAAAATATCATTGTTATGTCATTTGTATTTTGTGTATTTTGGGTTGAAAAATATATTAATAAGAGATGGAGTCATCAGCAAAATTGAGCAGCATGAGCAATCATGGAGGAAAGAGGTTCATTGACCACTGTATGAGTTTCTTATATCTGCTGTAACAAATGACCACAAAACAGTGGCTTACACACCACGGGTCGTGGATTCATGGTTTCACATTTCTGGACGTCAGAAGCTACGATCAAGGCCTTGGCAACATGCTTTTCCTTCCAAAGCCTCCTGTCTTTGGTCAGGCCCTTCCCTGGAGGCAATGCCCTCCCCTGCCTGTCCCTCTTGGAGACCCCTCATTCTTCTCAAGTCCCCTCGGCTCTCACTGCCACTTGAGTCCCCCAGGGTCATTCAGAGACTCCCTCTCCTCTCTGCTACTGTGCCCTTGGTCACAAGTCCTTTAGGACATTTCAAAGAGACTTTGTTTAAATATCCTTTTTAAAAAAATTTATTTTTATTGATTTCACAGAGGAGGGGAGAAGGAAAGAGAGATAGAAACATCAATGATGAGAGAGAATCATCGATTGGCTGCATCCTGCACACCCCACGCTGGGGATCAAGCCTGCAACCCGGGCATGTGCCCTGACGGGGTATCAAACCATGACTTCCTGGTTCATAGGTCAATGCTCAACCACTGAGCCACATCGGCCAAGTGAGACAGTAATTCTTACTTGTTTTTCCAGATGGCAACCTCCTTGACTTCCCGCTCCCCCTGCCCCCCAACTTTCCACAGGGCTACATACCAAGCACTGTCCGGTCCAGTTTAGGGCCTTTGCTGGCAGAGGCTTCTATAGCGGTAACCAGTTCCTGGGTAGAGCTGCCATTTTGGTGAAGCCCCTACTATGTGCCAGACGCTTTATCTGCCCTATCCATAATCCACCCCAACGATTACTTCCTGTCTTAGCTGCCCCTACAGGCAAAACCAGATAATAATGCCGGATGTGGGGCAGGCAGCCCTCCTGCACCCTGTAACCATGCCGTTGGCCATACACAGGCTCCAAGCCCGCCTGCTCACCTGCCTCAGGCAGGGAGTGACTGTCCCTTCTCTCACCGCCAGGAGTGAGGCTCAGCCACCCAACCCACCTGCATGCGGGGGCTGGGAAAGGCGGGGAAGCGGGTGGGTCATTTTAAAGATGAAGAAGGCACATCTCAGAGAGAATGTGTCACTTGCACATCCCCCTGTCGTTAAGGCTCCTGTGCCGTTTCCTGCATCCTTTCCTCAGCCCGCAACGTTTCCCCAAGTAAAATCAATTGTGGTGACTCCACCAACAACTCTGATCCAGAATAGTCCGCCTGTGCGACAGGGGATGCCAGTCGCCTCCCCCACCCCCGCTCCCCGCTCCCCGCCCCCTGGAAAGGAATCCTGCTATTGCTCACACAGTACAGCAGAGCAGGCACCTGCCAACTTGGCACGCCTGGCATCCAGGACACAGATCCCTACCAGGCCTTGATGAAGGTCTGATCGTGTATTTTTTAAAACTCTAGCCCACTGTGATGGCTGTCCCCCCTCCATCTGCCCCATGTGGGGCGACATTGGCTCCAGCTGCAAGCTACACCTGCTAGAGTGCCAGCCGGTGCCGTGGGGGTGCGGGCAGGTTAGCAGGGGGATGCCCAAATCTGGCCACCGCCTGCAAAAATCTTCGGATCCTTCTGTGGCCATAACAGAAATAAAAGCAAAGGAGAGGAAACGCAGGGTGGGGTGGGTGGAAACAAAGACTCATTTTCAATGAAAAAAAGTCACTTTGTCGTTCTGGCCCTGAGTGCTCCGCTGGGGGCAGAGAGCCGAAACTCAGTGCCGGCGGCTCCATCTTTTTCTCCCTTTTTTTTTTTTGTAAAAGGAAAAATTTAGGATCACATTCCAGAGCCTTCTACCTTCCTCATCTTCCTTGATTTTTTCCCAGGTGGTCACATCCTTTGAACGCTAGCACCGCAGTGGCCGGGGGCTGTATCTCTCAGCCTCAACTTCCTCATCCATAAAATGGGATGAAAGTGCCCCCTGAGTCACGCATCCTTATGAATATTAAATGGATCCGCGCAGCAAATGACTGGGAGCTCAGCACAGTGCTAGCCTCGGGGTAGGCTCTTCCTGGGGGAAGCTGCCATATTACCACTGTTGGCAGCAGCAGTGGTGGGGGGCGGGGGGAAGCTGCCATGTTACCGCTGTTGGCAGCAGCAGCGGTGATGGCGGTGACACTGGTGGTAGCGGAAGGCGTTTTTCTGGTTTCTGGGACCATGTGGACTTTTCGGCTTCCAGGTGAGACCAGCCGAGGGCGGAGGCTTGGCCAAGGCCGGTCCATCCAGCGGAACAGATTCTTCCTCCGCTGCCGCGCACGAGGCAGAGCGGACACAGACCACGTAGCTTTTGCAGTTGAGGGACAGAGGTCTGACTCGGCTGCCCCGCCACGTGGAGCTCTGTGATATTGGGCCCATCACTCAGCTCCTTTGATCCTTAAAAGTCCATGTTTTTCCATCCTCTGCGGAGTGGAGCACCGCCTTGTTGTCATGGAGAAGGTCAAAGAGGAGAGGGTGAGCAGACACAGTGGCATGAGAAAGGATTCACTTTAAAAATGACCCGCCTGCCCGGCCGGCGTGGCTCAGTGGTTGAGCATCGACCTATGAACCAGGAGGTCACGGCTGGACTCCCGGTCAGGGCCCATGCCAGGGTTGCGGGCTCCATCCCGAGTAGGGTGTAAGCAGGAGGCAGGCGATTGATGATTCTCTCTCATCATTGATGTTTCTCTCTCTTTCTCTCCCTTCCTCTCTGAAATCAATAAAAATATATTTAAAAAATAATAATAATAAATAAAATAAAATAAAAATGGCCAGCTTGACTTTCTGGATTTTGAAAGTGATTCGCCACTATGTCACTTAAATAAAAATAAGAAAATTCAAATAAGCAAAAGAGAAAAAAATGACCCAGGATCCCTCAATCCATGCCAACATCTTGATGTTTATCCAAGAAAACTGTCTCCATGGCTGCAAGGTTGAGGAGATGTGAAAGCAGGCCACCCAGGGAGAAGGCCTTTGCACATGGATGCAGCCACCATCTGGGGTCAGTCGTGTGGCCACTGCCCTGCTGGAGGCAGAGGGCTCCGCAGGCCACAGGCCCGGTCCCCTGCTGTGACCTATTGTCAGGGTAGCGCCATCAGCTGTCACACTGGAGGAAAGTCCGCTCACCCCCCACCCCCGATGTGGAGGTCAACATGAGCACACGAGTGAGTTTTAAAGAAGGCCCTTTATCAAAAGGGAGGTGTGTCCAGTCTCTCGGGGTATCCCTGCCTTTCTCCCCTCCGACTTGTGTTCGGCTCCTGCCCCGCTGTTAGTTCCGAGCTCCTTGTAGCTCGGGGCTCACGGTCTAATGAACAAGTAGACAAAGAGGCAGCGACGTCAGTGTGATGAGCAACCAGACAGAGGGGGACTCCGGGTATGAGTCTCATTTTGTAGTTGAGGGTCCCAGAGGGCCATGCGGTTGCCTGAGGTCAATTGTTAGCCCCTGGAGGAGCCCAAACTAGGGACCCGTGTCTGGCTCCAAGTCCAGAGCGTTTTTCCACTGGTACCCCTTGCCCACCTCACACCAGGCTGTTGCCATGATTAATTATAAACCAGAAGCACATGCATTCAGGGTTCTGTATCCCAGGAAGTAGGGCAGGTGTCCTCCTAGCTTCCTGCGGCTACTTCTGGATCATTGTCCCTCCTTCTTCCCAGAAAACCTCTAGTTTTTGAGCTCATGCAATAGATGGCGCCATCTGCAGCCATTTCTTGGCGCAGTCACCTACTGACCCCTCATTCCTTGAACACTTAGCAGCTCCCTCATGTCTCTCTTGCCCAGCACAACTTCTGTCAATCTTGGCGAATTCAGCACACACACGATATCCCCTCAAACACTCTGACCACCCGGTGTCTTTCCTTCTCTTATTTTTTTTAAGCCCCAGGAAACCCCTAATCTACTTCCTGTCCCCACAGATTTGCCATCTCTAGACGAGTCATATAAATGAAATCATGTAATATGTGGCCTTCCGTGCCCGACTCTTTCACGTATCAGAAAGTTTTCAAGGTTCATCTATGTTGTAGCATGAATCGCTACTCAGTTCTTTTCATGGCAGAATAATATTCCACTCTATGGACACAGTAAGTACATTTTGTGTATCCTTTTGCCCATCGGTGGACATTCGGGCTGCTTCCACTCTCAGGCGGTGGTGAATAATGCTGCTATGAAATCCACTTACAAGTCTGTGTTTGAATTTCTCCTGGGTAGGAAACTAGAAATGGAATTGCTAGGTCGTATGGTAAATGTATAGCTAACATTTTAAGAAATTACTTTTCTTTTCTAAAGCAGCTTCACCATTTTCTATTCCCACCAGCAGTAGGCGAGGGTTCCAGTTTATCCCCATCCTCACCATCACTTGGTCATGTCTGTCCCTTTTATGATAGCCACGCAGGCAGGGGAGTGAAGTGGTACCTACTGTTGTCTGGATTTGCAGTTCCCTGGTGGCTAATGGTGTTGAGCATCTTTAATGTGCCTCTTGCCTGACCATCACTTTCTTTAGGGGCTCTGTGCTTCTAACCTTGTCTTCCCCCTAAAATCGCTCACACACACACTTTCACAGTCAAACCCTGGCCCTTGTCATTCCCTCCGTCATCATCTCCATGTTGCACATTCCGCTCTTAACCATCACCATCTTTTCAGCTCACTCCCTCTCCACCTCCGACAACTTCTCAACGTGATTGGGGTCAAATTCTATTGATCAAGACACCTTCTCACTGTCTCTCGGGCCCCGAACATGCCTTCATTTTTGTTCTCCGCCTTGGATTCCACGAGCTCTCGTTGAAGTCATTCCCCTGCACCTCCCTCTGGTCACTGTGCTTCCCTGGCAAAACCACGACTCCGGTTGCAGCCAATGCTACATCTGTGCTCCCACGTTACCCATGCCGTGAACATGGCTTGAGAGAAAACACACACAGTCAGGCCTTTATTTATTTATTTATTTTTATTATTAGTTAAGGTATTACAAATGTGTCCTCATCCCCCCCATTAACCCCCAACCTCCCCCCCACACACAAACTCATGCTCCCATCCCCTGTTGTCCATGTCCATTGGTTTGGCTTATATACATGTATACAAGTCCTTCGGTTGATCTCTTCCCCTAAACCCCGCCCTCAGGCCTTTCTTTAAACTCATGACCACAAACCTCACGGTGTGTTGGGTGGTGCCTGCAACCCTCTTACCCCATCCTGTGCGCTCACCCTCCCATCACCCCGGGGACTATTTCATACCTTGTCCTTTCTCCTCAAACCTTCAGGAGATCCTTCCTGAGTCTCGTGCTTAGCCGGTGTCCTTGCTTCCCATTCTGCTGAGAAAATAGAAACAATTTTTGTGAAGGCACAGCTAGCCATGGGCACCCTATCTGTACACCCACAAGCATCTGTTGCTACTCTCATGCCTTCCAGTTCCATAGATAGAAAGTCCTTGCTGCTATCTAAGGCCAAGTCACTACCCATGGCGGCCACCCACCCCCTCTTATCTGTCCATGGAAGTCACTGCAGGAATTGTCCTCTCCCACAGGGCAGCCTGCCAACACCTGTAATAGCACTTTTCCTAATTAAGCCCTCTTTTGACTCCATATCCCTTACAATTATTCCCCTTGTCCATTGCCCTGCTCCCAGTGGCAGCAAATTTCCTTGATAGATTTGCCTTCTATAGTTTGGTTGTCCTCGAGTCTTCTCCTCCAAGTCTTTCTTAAGCCTACTCCAGTCAGGATTTCGCTCCAACCATTCACCGGCCACAGCCCCTGTCCAAGCTGCAGCACCCTTCAATGTTGCTAAATCCGATACTTAATTCTTAGGCCATCATTTGACTTGACATAGTTAGTCCCTTCCTCCTCCTTAAGGCACTTTTCTTACTTGGCTTTTCCTACGACGTCACTGATTTTGTCTCCGTTGCTAATTCTCCCACATCTTGCCAACTTTTAAATTGTGGAGTGTCCTCAGGCTCAGTCCCTGGCCCTCTTCTTGGTGGAAACTCAGTGGTCCCTCCCAGGCGCATGAGCGTCAATGCCTCTGTAAACCATGACCACTCCTGCTATTACTCCAGCCGCAACCTCGCTCCACTTCCATGTACCCAGTCGCTCTCTCAGAGTGTCCAGGTGTCTAGAGCATAACTCAGATTTAACAAGTCCATGTCGGAGCTCCTAATTCCTGCCTCCTCCAAACCTGCCCCTCTGCTGATCTCACCATCTTAGTCAGTGGAAATGACATTTCTTTCCCCCAGTTTTTCCATTAAGAATTGGGGCCTGACGGTGTGGCTCGGTGGTTGAGCGTCGACCTATGAGCCAGAAAGTCACAGTTCGATTCCCAGTCAAGGGCACATGCCCGGGTTGCAGGCTCTATCCCCAGTGTGGGGCATGCAGGAGGCAGCCAATCAATGATTCTCTCTCATCATTGATGTTTCTCTTTCTCTCTCCCTCTCCCTTCCTCTCTGACATAAATAAATAAATGTTTATTTATTTATTATATCAAATAAAGAATTGGGGAGTCATCCTTAACTCCTATATTAGTTTGC
Source organism: Myotis davidii (assembly GCF_000327345.1). Classification (NCBI taxonomy): domain Eukaryota; kingdom Metazoa; phylum Chordata; class Mammalia; order Chiroptera; family Vespertilionidae; genus Myotis; species Myotis davidii. The sequence continues at coordinate 2,491,912 of NW_006282874.1, forward strand.
TAGAGCTGCTATCACAGAGAGCCACAAACTGGGCGGCTTAAATGACAGAAACTTATTTTCTTGGAGTTCGGGAGGTGAGAAGTCTAAGCTCAAGGTGTCGGTGGACTTGGTTCCTTCTGAGGGCTGTCAGGGCAGGGGCTGGTCCGGGCTAGTGGTTGGCCACCTTCTGTACCTGCCTGTGGCTATCACTTGGACTCACCCCCTATCTCCTTACCAGCTCCTCCAGGAGTGCTTTCCTCCCAGCTCTCCCTCAACATTTCCTCTTTGCTCCTCTGCCCCATCACCCTAGTAGCCTTTTTCTATTCCTTTCACAGGCCTAGGTGCTTCCCAGTCTCAGAGCTTTTGCACCTTTTCCCCTCAGGGGGTGGAAAATCTTCCTCTAGCTCTCACATAACTGCCTTCTTGTGCTCAGATCTCACCTTAAATGTGACCTACTCTGACTGCCCCGAGTCGCCCTCCGCCAAACTTCACCTATCAGCCCCATGTCCCTTTCATAGCACATTTCATCTGCAACCACCTTATGTAGAATTCATGTGCTGACTTGTTTACCATCTGTCTCCTCCTATGAGTATATAAGTTCTGGGGTGGTCAAAACCTCATCAGTCTAGGTCACTAGTCTATCCCCAACACTAGGGGCTCAATCTCATGTTTGGGGGGAGGGGAGGAGATAATGAATAAATGGATTAATGGGCCTCTCTAATGCCCACCCAGGTTAGGGATCTTTGTCACATACTTGAAACAATTATTTGGACACATACACATACACACATATGTTCAGGTAGATGAGAGGAGACAGAACAGGCAGGAGAAGATTACATTAAAAACAGAGTTTGGGCCCTAGCTGGTTTGGCTCAGTGGATAGAGCGTCGGCCTGCGGACTGAAGGGTCCCAGGGTCAATTCCGGTCAAGGGCATGTGCCTCGGTTGCAGGCACATCCCCAGTAGGGAGTGTGCAGGAGGCAGCTGATTGATGTTTCTAACTCTCTATCCCTCTCCCTTCCTCTCTGTAAAAAAATCAATAAAATATATTTTAAGAAAAAAGAATATGGCAAAGTTTTAAATTAATAAATAAATAAATAAAAACAGAGTTTGGAACAGCCAATGTCAGTCTCCTTTGTTAAAAAAATCAATAAAATATATTTTAAGAAAAAAGAATATGGCAAAGTTTTTAAAAAATAAATTAATTAATTAAATAAAAAGAGAGTTTGGAACAGCCAATGTCAGTCTCCTTTGTCCATGTAACCAAAGCCCTTAAAATATGACTTTCCTCTAAGCTGCAGTGGGAAGCCGTGGGTTCTAGAAGAACTGGTGGGGACGGCCCCGCTCTGCCCTTGGACAAATGGTGCCCTGCCGAGCCGGGTGACAAGGAAGGTGAAATCACTTTCAGCAGCTGCCACCAAACTTGATTGATGTGACAAAGTCTTCCCACAAAGCACATAAATCAAAGCAGATGACTGACAGCGAAGTAAACATTTTAGAACTAGAGTAATTAGGAATATATTAGCAATTAAAATAAACTTATTATCATTAGCAAAATTGGCAGCTACTTGCAATTTCCCCAGGGGCCTCCTTTCAAGTATACCCTGGTAGATTATATTAAGGCAAGATTAATGTTTTTGTGGATACAGTTTTCATTTGTCTCAATTATTCCTCACAGTGCCTGGTGTATGGGAAGACATTTGATAAATATTTGCTGATGGAAGGAAGGGTGGAAGGAAGGAAGGAAGGAAGGAAGGAAGGAAGGAAGGAAGGAAGGAAGGAAAGAGGGAAGGAAGAGAGAAAGGAGGAGGAAAGTAGAAAGGAAGGTGGAAGGAAGGAAGGAAGGAAGGAAGGGAGGAAGGGAGGGAGGAAAGGAGGAAACAAGGAATGAACTGAAAGTCTAGAGGTGCCAGTAAACACAGGAGCTGTTGACCTGCCATAAAGTTGCAATGAGGAAACTGCTGAAGGAAAATGAATGGGATACAATGGAATTGTAACCACCGTGCTAATTACTCCTCATAAAAATATTAAAGTATATATAGTAATGAAGATAATAAGAACCCAATAGCTTTCCAGGTCAATGTCCCTGGAGTTTATCCAGTGCAGAAGAAGTAGGAAGGCTACTTTGCTCCTGGAATTGCCAAACACCCTGTTCCAGATTTCCTTCTCCCGCCTATATGCACAAACACAAGGTCGCAGTTCCCTCAGGAAGCACCACACACCTTGTCATATTTCCAGAAGCCCAAGAAATGAGTCTCTTTTGAATAATGATTTGCATAAACAGACACCCACCGGGACTCCTTCAACTGTCTCGGCCAGTTTGAGTGAGCTCGACTTGACTCGGAGCTGTCACGTTGTGTGATTGATTGCCCAATTTCCCTTCCTGTCCCTGGACTGTAGTCACCACAGCTCATCGGTGCGCCTGTCCTTCATGCCCCATGGGTGCTCTGCTTCTGAGAAACACTGTGATGTTGGTGGGAGGAGGGCACGGCATAACCAGCCCAGCCTGGCCCCTGACACATTATTAAGTAGGGCTCCTGCTTTCCCTGATTCATCCATCACCCAAGGCTCCCCTCTGTCCCACCAGAGCGCTGGAACCACCTGTCGAGACCCTGTTCCTGGAAGGAGCTCTTAGCCTAGATTTGGGTGAAAAGGTCCCAAAGACACAGAAGTGTCTGATGACCAGAGGATGGGGCACCCTTCCAGGGTAGCCTGCTACATCTCCTTAAACAATGGGCGCCTTCGTGATGATCCTACTGAAGTCATGAGACGTGGTCCTCTCCCAGGACAGCCACTATCCAAGAGAGACTGGCTCACCAACCCGTTCATTCAATCATTCAACTAACAGATACTGGGCACCTAGTGAGTGCCGGGATGTGCTGAGAGCTCGGATTCAGAGATGAAAAATGGACTCCCTTCCTGCCCTTACATAGCTTTCAGCCTCGAAAATGATGCCGAATGATGCCGTATGGGATGCAGGTTAGGCCACAAAAGCCTGGATCCACTATCCTCCTGGTTGTATAATCTCCCTGGGCCTCCGTTTCCCTATCTGTAACATGCAGAGGATAACATTGCCCGTAGCCAAGGGTTGCTGTGAAAATTAATTAGCACCTCAAAGCACTTGGCAGCCTTGAGCACAAATGCAGAATGATAGTTCCATTGCTTCACTTGTGGAGGGACCAATAGAAGACCCCAGTTTCAAAGGCATTAAGTTTTGCAGGAAGAATGCAAGGCCCCGAGGACCACTACAGAGTTTAAGAGTGAGTTTTCTGAAGGCGAGGATAGAAGCTCAGAGTCAATATACCAGTCACCTGGGCTGCAGTTGCTCTTGAGAACTTTCTGGACCCCAGACCCTGAGATCCTTTATACTGGACCTCACTTCAGCCTCCGTCACCTTAGTAACTATTGTCTTATCTGGATAACCTTCACATGGAAATGGGTAAGCTTTAGCTCTGGAAGGTGGAGTCACCTGTCTGGTGCCACACAAATGCCACACAATAATAAACTTGTGGGTTGGAACTGGTTCTCCAAAGCCAGAGGTCAGACTCTTCACCCCACACCACCCTCCTTCCAAAACATGGCGAAATGATGGTGGATATCACCTCCATTTATAGTTTGAGTGGCTTTCGGGTACCTCCTTAGAACTCCACTGAAACCCCACTGTTCCAGTTCCGCTCCTTTGGCCTGACATCTAACACCTTCACTACCCTGATTAGTTTCTCAGGTTTACTGTCCCAGAACCCCCTCTATGCAGTCACCTCCACTGCCAGGCGGATTAGTCCCTACACCACTCCCCCTGCTTTGGCTTTCCTGCAGCTCTGACTCGATCCATGCGCTTGCCTCCATCCTGCAAACCCTCATGACTGCCCACGACGAACCGTGAACACTCAACAGTGCTCTATGAATCTTCTCTGCAAATGCAAACATCATACACATATCAAGGCAAGACTATGACTGGGATGGGAGGGGGCTTCTGTTTTAATCGTTTACATGTTGCCTTTTGTTGTTGCTGCAAATGGGGTAGAGGGTAATAGTTTTCTAATAATAACACATTAAAAATAAAACAACTTTTGGGAGGCCTAAGACATGCAAACATCTGAGGGCGAATGAGCGTCCCTGGTCCAGAATTGGGGGGACAGTGTATGGGGCTTGGGTTACTGGGAGGTGAGTGCGAGCCACAGCAGGTAGACTCCTACCCTTTACCATTAAGACAGTGGTGTGTAGGGAGAGTTGACGGAGGGGTAGTGGGTGGTGTTTTATTTTTTTAATTTATTATTTTTAATCTTGATTGTTGAAAACACTACTTATGCCCCCCCTCCATTGACCTCTTCTAGCCCCTCCCTGTCCCCCTGCCCCCAGGCCTTCCTAGTGGGTGGCGTTTTTAGAAAACTTTTTAGTAGGAAACTGAGTGGTGTTGGGCTGTGACTTTCAAGAGACGACAACGAACCTTTATACTGAGCCGCTGTTTTTACCAAGTGTCTCCCATTCACTCACATTAGCTCATTCAAGCTTCCCAGGGACCCTTGCGGTCATTGTCGTTACTCATCGTACAGAGGGAGAAACTGAGGCTCCGGAAGCTTAAGGTCACACGCTAGTACGTGGAGCGGAGCCCAAATCCAGATCGCCCGGCTCCGGAAGGTGTGAGAGAAAATACAAAAAGATAAAAGGGTGGAGGGCAGGCCAGGAGGCACGCACAGCAGGCGGATCCCACCAGGAATTGAGGGCCCCTGTGGTTCTGGGTTGATCTGGCCAGAGCCTTGTGGGAGGGGATCAGGCTGTGGCAGGTCGAGGGTGGGGCGGGGAAGAGGCGAGGTTTGGGGTGGGGACAGCCCCATCTCCTCCCGGGAGCCCCTCCACCGCGGGTTCCCAGGGCAGGTGTGTGCGCGCAGAGCCGCTGCGGGGAAGCGTGAGCGGAGTTCGCGGGACTCTGGGTCCGGCTTCGGGGCCCACGAACCCGCAGAGGCACCATGGGCCGGAGTAAGCGCCCCTTCCTCTCCCACCTTCGCTCTCGATGGTCCCCTTTCCTGGCATCTGCCCGGGTCCACTAGGACCCTCAGCGCCTGCTTCGGACCAGCGCTGCCCCTTCCCGCCCACGGGCCCAAGCCCAGCTCGGCAAATCCTGCCCCTTGGCCCTGGGCAGACCCAGCTGTGCCAGGCCCGCCTCCGACCCACCGGGCAGCCTGGCCCTTGAGGGGCTCGGGGTCCTCCTCTATGAAGGGGGTACGCGAGGGGGTGGCTGAAAGGCGCAGTGAGTGCTGGGGTCGGACACCCCAGGTCGGGCCTGCGCGCGGCCTTGCTTGCTGTGTGGTCCGGGGCTCCTCACTGTCCCAGAGCCTCAGCCTTCAGACCCTTGGCAAGGCAGTGTGCCTAGTGGCCCAGGAACCGAACCAGCCGGGACACCATGCCTGTCTGCAAGCTGGCCTGCCTCCTAGCAGGGGCCGCGGGAGACAGTGCAGCGCCCCAGGCCGTGGGCGCCCAGCAAGCCCGATGCAGGCTGCCAGTTAGCCTCTTCCTCCCCAGCCACGTGTGCAGTCATCTCTGCCTGTTTGTGGAGCCAAAGCTTAGGGCCGCAGGCACGTTCCCCTGTGTGGTATTTCTCTCTCCCCACCTCTCCCTTTCCCTTCTCTTTCTTCCAAAGAACGGACATAGCAAGCCACTCCTGTCACCAGAAGTAGCAGAGGGTTCACTAACTGCACACGAATGATCGGGTTCATACATGTTTCATATTTTTTAATAAAGGCCAACTCCGCTTCAAGGATGTGGCATGGCCGGGGGGCAGCCGAAGGTGCTGTGCAGGGCTTTGCCTCAACACATTTAGGACCTTGGGCGAGTTTGCAAACTGCACCTTCACTCCTCTCCTGACAGATGTAAATAGATACTGTATCTGCCCATATGTTATTACATGCAAAGTGTTTAGGGAAGTGCCTGGCACCTTGTAAATGAGCAATAAATGAATTTTGATTATCTCTTGGGGTGAATATGGAATATTTTTACATTCCTAAAATGTAAAGATCAAATGGATTAATAATTTGATTGATTGATTGGTTGATTGACTTGAGAGATGGGGGGGGGTGTGGAGGGGGTGGGGAGGGAGAAAGAGCAGAACATCCAATTGTTGTTCCACTTATTCATGCGTTCATCAGTTGAGTCTTGTATGTGCCCTGATGGGTGATCAAACCCGCCACCTTGGCGTATCAGGACGATGCTCTAACCAACTGAAGTACCCAACCAGGGCTTGGATTAATAATTTTTAACAGCCCTGGAAATGCAGGGTTTCTCCATTGTCAATGTCCCCTCGATTTTAGTGTATCTTACGAAGATGACTTACGTGTTGTCCTTGGTTCGAACTGTGGCCCCAGGGTACCACCTCCAGGCCCTTGGCACCCTGTCAGGCCAGCCCCGTGCTACCCATCCCTGGGCAGGACACTCTTGTTGCCCCTCGTCCTCTGAGCGTCTCCTGTCGTTCCTCCTGGGGACAGACCGTGTGGCGGCTGCTTTATAACTCCAGGTGTCCCTCTCCCCTCTGCAGCTTTTGTGACACTAGTGCTGACCAGGTGAGTGAATGAATGGCTGCACCTTTCCTCACTGCTGCCCTCGGTCAGCCCCACTGTGCCTCTCAGTGGCCAGTTGCTCTGTTTTGGTTTACCTCCACAGTCTCACCCAGTTTGACCACGAGATGCCATGTCAACATGCCCATAGTCCTCACCCATCAACTCTGTCTGCATCCATACTGCACAGTGTGTGTAGCCCAGCTGGCATGGCTCAGTGGTTGAGCATCAACCTATGAACCAGGAGGTCACGGTTGGATTCCTGGTCAGGGCACATGCCGGGGTGGCGGGCTCCATCCCCCCTGTGGGTGTGTAGGAGGCAGCTGATCAATGATTCTCATCAATGATGTTTCTCTCTCTCTCTCCCTCTCCCTTCCTCTCTGAAGTCAATAATATATTTAAAAATGTGTGTAAACCCTGCGCAAAAGAGGCAAAACTATGGGGTCGTGTCCCTTCCCTCTGACCCACGGTGGGTCAGAACCTCCAGCAGGGGGCAGCACTGCTCCGAGCTCTTTGATCCAACTGCAAGGAAAGACCCATGGGGCAGTCATGTCATCACCCAATGATGAACACGAGGGCGGAGGTGTGACCTGTAACAAATGTCCTTGCAGTCACGGAAGACCTGATTCGACGGAATGCTGAGCACAACGAGTGTGTGATATTTTCCCTGGAGGAGCTCTCCTTGCACCAGCAAGAAATAGAGAGGCTGGAGCACATTGACAAATGGTGCCGCGATTTAAAGATCCTCTACCTTCAAAACAATCTCATCGGGAAGATCGGTAAGTTCCCAGGACTTCATGCTCATGGTTTCTGGAGCCCCCGGAATGGGAGAACTGTGGACAAGACAGTGTTCCCCATAGAGCAGCGGTTCTCAACCTGTGGGTCGCGACCCTTTGGGGGTCGAACCACCCTTTCACAGGGGTCACCTAAGACCATCGGAAAACACATATATAATTACATATTGTTTTTGTGATTAATAAATATGCTTTAATTATGTTCAATTTGTAACAATGAAATTGGGGGTCACCAACAACATGAGGAACTGTATTAAAGGGCCGCGGCATTAGGAAGGTTGAGAACCACTGCCATAGAGGAAGACAGCAGCTAAGAAAGAATTTCTTGGGGGAGTGGACACAGCCATAGCAGCCAGCGATCACAAGGGGTGTAAGGATGACGTGAAAGGATGCGCAGAGCCTGTGCTCACGGGGTGGGTGACACCTGCTGCCACGATTCGTGCTGTCAGGTACCCAGGGCACCCGGGCCAGCGCATGAAGGTTGGAGCAGAAGGGAGGACCAGCCAGAGCTGGAGGGCCAGGGGTGGGTCAGGGTTGATGAGGCAGAGTGAGCGCCAACCCCTGTGGGGCTGGCCTGGAACCAGAGGTCAACCCTTGAGGTTAGGTTTTAACTCCTCGTGGCGATGTGCGAGTGCCCTCAATAAGGGCGTTTGGCCTTTTCTGCAGACATTTCTGGTTGTCACCAGTGTGCGTGGGTGTTGGGTGGTGTGCAGGGGCCAGGATGGCAGCCTCACATGAGAAGTTCCCAGGCGTGTGTGTGTGAGTGTGTGTGTGTGTGTGTGTGTGTGTCTGTGCATGTGCGCGCGCGCAGTGAGGGCCCGAAACCTGGGGTGCACTTGCCTCTCGTTGGCTGGGTAACTCCCAGTTGGCTCTAAATTTGCAAAAACCTAGAATTTGCATCATCTCTTTGAAGATGTATTAGGATTCTTCCTATTTCTTCAGAACGTGATTTCCAGCATCTTGGACTTTTCCAGAAACGGGAACCCTAGCACACTGTTCAATTAAGAGGTCGATCTGACCACCCGCAGCTTTCACGCATGCGGCATTAAAGGGCCATGCTGACCCAGCCGCTCTGACAGTCCCTACATTCCTGCATCTGCATTTTTCAATCTGCACAGCTGGTCCCTCACAATGACGGCTGAGAGCGTAGATTTCTGTTCTTCTCAGAGCTGTGAGAAGGCTTACATTTTGGCTTCCACAGTATTCCGAAATTACACAGCCTCTTACACGTTAACAATGGGAGTTTTCAGAGGCGCTCAGGCACTCCTGTAGCTGGGAAAAGGATCTCTCTTGGATTGCACTTGCTCTTTTGCCCTGGGGGTGGAGGTTTGCCTTCCGGAGCTCCGCCCCTCACTGGAGATGCAGATGGGCTTGGGGGGAAGGCTCTGCTAGTTGTCGGTCCAACTGTGAGCTGAGGACCCTCTGGGGTCCTGTTAAAGTGGGGCTCAGAACCTGGGGGGTGGGCTCCCAGAATCTGCATTTGTAATGACTTTCCGATGAGCCTCAGGCCTGGGCCAAGTTGGGAGCCCATAGCTGCTTGAATTGGGGCAGGATGGGGCTGGTCATGGCAGCTGGTAGCAGCTTGCTCAGCGATGGCTTGGGCTAGGATGCTCAGCCCCCCATCCCCACCCCTGCCATGCCCTGCTGGAGGCTCTAGGCCAGGGGTCCTCAAACCACGGCCCACGGGCCA
>NW_006282874.1:2501155-2516051 GCF_000327345.1 Myotis davidii
CTGAGTTCATTCAGCACATCTTTCCCCACAACATCTGACCTATGTTTTCTCTGCCCGATGACTCTTTTAGTATTGAAGAGGTAATGCATATAACACGTGTGGGAGGAGGAGGTATTTGATTGCCGGCTGGCGATGCTATGTGTTAACTTCAGGTGTTTCTGTTCGGGATGCAGAGCAGACACTCTTATCTGTCGAACCCTTGTCACATGGCGCTCCGCATGTCCTTTGAGTCTCAAATGCTCGGGCGTCACCTGGAGTGCCTTTGCCAAGCCTTGGTACCGCTTAGGGTACCAGAACTGCTGAGAGCACTTGAGTAATTTTTTTTGAAGTTCTCATTTTGAAAAATGAGTCAGCTGAGGCTTAGAGATGGAAACTGCTATCCTTGGGTCTGTGATAACATATATGATATTTCGTAAATGTTAAAATGAAACGGGGCAACAAGGGTGATGGTTGTAAGTCATCACATTTGATCTCCTACTGCCCCTGAAACCCAGGCGGGGGAAGCAGTCCCTCAGCGGGGCTGCCCAGCCACACCCTTCTCCGGGGGGGCGGGGATGGGTTTCACATCCGTGGGGTCTGAGGAAGGACTGTTCTTTCAAGGCGCAGTGAGCGCAGTGACTCGCCCCCACGCTCTGGAGTCAGATTTCCTGGCTCTGCCGCTTGACCCTGGACCCGTGGGTTGAGGCTTCACGCCTGGGTATTCTCCTGGAGAAAGGGCGAGGATGCCAGGGTTTTCACCATGCAGGGTCGTTTTGAGGATTAGCGGCAGGTATGCAGCATGCTGAGAAAATCCGTGGCGTGTAGGTGCACTCAGCAATGTTAGCCCTGGTGGTATTAGCTGCTTGCAAAGGCCACTGACTTCTTGACTTACTCATGGTGGTTGCTTTGCCCACGTAGGCTTTCTTTCTTTCCTTTTCTTTAAAATATTTTTTTTTTTTTTTATTTCAGAGAGGAGAGGAAAGGGAGAGAGAGAGAGAAACATCAGTGATGAGAGAGAACCATGGATCAGCCACCTCCTGCACGCCCCCTCCTGGGGACCAACCCTGCAACCCAGGCACATGCCCTGACCAGGAATTGAACTGTGACCCCCTGGTTCATAGGTTGTCTCTCAATCACTGAGTCCACACAGGCCGGGCTACATAGGCTTTCATGTTCATTAAAAGCGATGGTCCTGTGTCAGGGTTACTTGGGCTCCAAGTAAAGGAAGATCCAACTCGGTCTGGCTTTCCAGTAAGGAGACCTAGTGTCGGGCCAGGCGATGCGTCTAGAGGTAGGCAGGCTCCACCTTGGGGTTGGCTGACTCCTCTCTGCTCCAGCAGCCACAGTGGGCTTCGTCCTGGACCTCGGACCCTCCTGGTTGCAAGCTGACTTGAGTGTCAATAGAGGATCACGCTTCCTCCTTTGTAAACATCCAGCAGAAAAAGGGAAAGGAACTCCCCAAGCATGGATTACAGAGCTTCCCCTTCATCTGGCCGGGAGCGCTTGGCCTGCGTGCCCTTCCCCGCATCACGCCGTTGCCAGGAGGCTGCCATGGGCTGGTTGACTTACACCCGGGACCCTGAGCCGTCACTAGCATGGGACGTGGGGTTGCCATGCACCGGCCCAGTTAGGCTAAGCCTAACCCCTGGAGTTGGGTAGAGACGTGAGCAGAGCTGGCTTCCATGAGAAAGGATGGAGGGAGAAACGGATGTTGCGTTGCCAACCCACAGTGTGTGGGGTACAGGTGTGGATCTGAAAGACCGACATGGTTTTGATAGCTATAATAATTCTTCGATTCTCTTTACCATCTTCACAATAGATTATACAAATATGTCTTTGATCTTGAAGGTTAATTACATTCTTTGTGTATTTCAGAAAATGTCAGCAAACTCAAGAAACTCGAATATTTGAATTTAGCTTTAAACAACATTGAAAAAATTGAAAATCTGGAAGGTGAGACTTTTCATCTTATTTTTGCGAATTAAAATGGAGACTCAAGATTCGATTTAAACAGTATTGCTTAAACACTATATCCTCCCATTTTGTGGGGTTTCTTGTCAGCTTTCTTGATGGCATCCTTTAGAGCACAATTACTCTTTTTGACCTATAACTTTATTGAGGAATAATTGACCCGCAAAAACCTGCACATGTTTAAGGCATGCAATTTGATGGCTTTGGACATATGCACACACATGTGAGACCATCACCACAATCAAAGGTAATAGACATACCCATCACCTCTGTATTATCTGCTCTCCCCTCAAACGTCTTTTAAATATGTTTTGGTTGCACTAGCTCGATCCTCCATGCCTTTTAACTGCAGTCCTTATTTAACCTGCTTGTCTTGTGCTGCAAGGGAAGGTTTCCTGTTTTACTCTGCAGGCTGCTGTTTTGCACTGTTTGGTTTTTTCCCCCTAAGTGTCTGTTAATCATCTGAAAGGATTTGGTTGACTCGGTGGCTGGCGTGGGCCCCTCTGCCCTTGTGAGGTTGGGATCCCAGGTCCAGCCTCTGGTCTGGCTGGCGGGGCTGCTGCGGGCTGTGGGAGTGGGCAGGGGCAAGTGCAGCGGCAGGCACGCCCACTCCCATCTGCCAGGAGCTAACATTAGGGGGATATTACTTAAGTGATGGTCGTGTTTAGCCTCTTCACCTCCTGGTGCGGACGTTGACATACTTATTCATCATGCATTTAAGATTTCATCCTCAAAGCCTAGAATGCCATCGCTACCGAAGACCCAAGGCCAGATCAGTGCTGGCCTTGACATGGTCCTTCCTGTGTCCGGCGTTTTTCTGCAGCAGAAACGGAGTCATTGCTCTCCCAGGTACCACTCTGCGGCCCTGTGACCGTGTCCCCTGTGAGCCAAAGGCATGACACATCATCAGGGTCCATGTTTTGTAAAAATCCATCTAAGCTTTCAGAGGACTCATTAAAACGCTCACTCTCAGTGGGCGTGGCCACGGCTCCTTATTTTTAGGAAAGGATCTGAAAGGACATGGACAATTCCATTTTTGCTGCATGGCTGGTCATCCACCACTGGAGGGCAGCGTCGTCACTGTTGTCATTTGGGGCTTTGGGAACCAGGGTCCACCTGGGGCCTGTTACCTGGATGCCTCTTCCTGTGGGGCCCCCCTCCCCGCTCTGATAGGATGCACTGGGCCAGGGTGGTTTGAGGATATGTATGGAGGGATGGGCGGCTTGTCTGCTGGCAAGTATGCACTTTTAATTTCATTTTAAAGGTGAGAGAGGAGGAAGATGCATATACGCACTCAGCCCACCCACTTGAGTAAATCTGAATATAATTTTAAACACAAGTTGCATTTCTATTTGTTTTGCTGGACTGGGAAAAAATAGCTAGCATCCTTTTTTCCTTTTTCCCTGTTGTGGAATCCCTGGGATAGAATAAAGTACCTTCTTTTTCCATCCCTCCTCCTCACCCACCCTGACCTGGAGGGGGGGTTCCTAACAGTCCAAGCTTTTGCCCTTGGGGAGTCAGCGTGGTTGATTTCAGTGACCTTCAGACCCCTGTGGGTCATTGCAGAGCCGGAGAGCAGGGTGGGACTCGGCGAAGGAAAGGAGCGCTAACTCCAATGAGGAGGCATTCTCAAGCCTGGCTCGTACAGCAGGACTCATTCTGTAAGATGGCAAATGTGGCTGGATTTCCAATGTGTGGGCTGAGCAGAAGGAAAATGAAGACTCCACCACTCTGAACAATATGATGGCCATGTGGAGGGTCCTTCATCTGCAACTCTACAGCGAAACCCAACAACATATGAATTCTTAAACCCGTTGGAGTCTTTCAACCGTCAGGCTGCTCTTACATGAGAGAGACACAGCATGGAAATGGCTCCCAGAATCTGTCAGAGTAACTGGGAAATACCGGGAACCTGGGTCTGAAGTTAGATTGCCCCAAATGTGTCTCCCACGTTTCATAAACGCCATCTGACATTTCTTCCCAACGCAGAACAAACATGCAGGCGTGGAGACGCAACCTTAATTGTATGTATAGACACGTGCAGTTTTGTGTTCACTCTTCATCTAAGTGGCCGAGCCCACAGTTTTATAATTTAATGACTGAATTACCAAGCATATTGACGTGTTTCAAATACTCCTTACTGTGTGGTGCCTGAGGTGTTTTTAATTATGTTTGCCATGGTGAACAGGGCTGTTCTGATCAGCTTTGTACAATCACCTGTTCTCAGTTGATGTATCCAAGTGAAATTCTGGACCCACGGGAAAACATTTAGAAGCCTCTATTATATATTCTCAGATTGAAAGCTGGAAAGTATCATTATAGTCTTATAAGCTTCACAATCGTATTTAAAATTTTGTCTCTATTGTTGCTAGTTTAATAGAAATGATGGCTTTGTTGTCCTTTTTCATATATATGATTGCTTTTGAAGATGTGACGTCATGAATTGTGTAGCAGAATCTAGACTATATAACAGTGTTTATTTGTTCTTGTACATTTTGTTTTTGTTTTTAATCCTCACCGAGGATATATTCTAGAGAGAGTGGAAGAGAGAGGGAAAGACAGAGAGAAACAGCGATGTGAGAGAATCACATCGATTGGTTGCCTCCTGCACATGCCCTGCCCGACCGGGGCCCAGTACGTGCCCGACCAGAATCGAACCCGGGACCCTTTGGTCTGCAGGCCGACACTCTATCCACTGAGCCAAACCGGTTAGGGCTGTTTTTGTGCATTTTGTAGAGTCATCTTTTTACTGATTAATGTGTTTACTGTAGCAATAAATTCACAGAATAAAAAGTCAAAGCGAAGCGCTCTCTATATTTTTGTTGGAAAAGGTGGGTCTTTATTTTGCCCTCAGACCCCTGAGCCCTGCTCCTGGGGGTGACTAGCCTCAGCTCCCCTCTGCTCTGGCACGGTTGCAGACAGTGTGCTCGGACTGTGCGGTATCTGCAGCCCTCGCTGTTCTCATTGGGGGCCTCATCCTTTGGCGTCCTGTTGAGGAAGACGCAGGCTTCGCTCTCACCCCACCCCCAGGGTTCTCCGTCCCTTCTCCCCACCCTGCTTCTATTTTCTCTCACATGTGGGATATCGCAATGAGACCTGAGCTATGGTACCTGGGGTTTTGAATACACATGAATCATTTCATACTGTCTTCCCAACAACCTCTGCCCTGGGTACCAACGCCATTCTACACATGAGAAAGCCGAGGCTGGTAACTTCCCAAGGTCTCAGTGCGAGGCTGTGACGGGGTGGGATCTGGGCAACAGTGCGATTCACCAGCAGACCTCCTCCACTGTGGCTGCTGCTACTTGTGCGAACTGTCACCGGCAGCTCACGGTGATGGCCCTCACATTTTATCACCGATGCGATGTACCTCTTTGCTTTCATTTCTCTCACCAGGATGTGAGGGGCTGACGAAACTTGACCTGACAGTAAATTTCATCGGGGAGCTGAGCAGCGTGGAGACCCTCCGGGGCAACATCCACCTGCGGGAGCTCTTTCTCGTGGGGAACCCGTGCGCCGACTTCAACGGCTACCGGCAGTTCGTGGTGGCGACGCTCCGGCAGTTAAAGGTACGCTGGCGCCGGGATGCAGACATCGCAGAGAACATGCAAACGAGCCTCTACAGTTCTCCCGCCTCAGAGAAAGACACATCCCAGAAAACCAAAACCAGTTCCTGACTTACCGAGCCGGTAAAGGCGTTGGGCTGAGAATTCTGGGTTAACAGGACACATGTCTCATGGAGAATTTCCTTGAGGACAAGAACGAGTGACTTGAGTCATTGAATCTGGAATGTTTAGAATAAATGAGACATTGGCTGATGGTCATTGTCCAGAGACTCTGAGAGAACACACCCTTGGGAGCAGCGTGATCAAGGGATGGGTCCTGTGGCATCACCTGGGAGCCACGTCCCCGGGAAGGTGCGGGCATCCCAGCTGAGCCTGCTCTGTGCGGCCAGGGACCCGCTGGAAGGGTGAGCGCCATCAGGTGGGTGCCCCAGACCTAGGCCCCGGCTGCTCCAGGTGCTTTAGGCTCCGCTTCTCAGATCCCCCTGGACCCCAGCAAGGAGATGGTGAGTGCACGCGGGGTAGGAAGTCGGGCCTCGGACGGCTGGTGCTCCTGTGGAAGCCACACACGGGGCTCCGGGCACGGGGCTCGGGCGCGATTTGAACCCGACGGCCCACCATTCACACTGCAGCCCCTCTCACTGCCTCCCTCGGCTGATGTGCGGGCTTCGGAGCAAGTCCTTCCTCCCGGAAAGGCCGCTGTGAGCGGCGGTTACACCAGGCGACAGCCTCTCTCTGAAAATAGCATTCATAACGGTTTCCTAGGACTTAAAAATAGGCTGGTTAACTTGATCTTTTTTTAAAAAAAAATGCATTTTTACTAATTTGAGAGAGAGAGGAAGGGAGATGGAGAGAGAGATAGAAACATCGATCAGTTGCCTCCTCCACGCCCCCTATTGGGGATCGAGCCCACACCCGGGCATGTGCCCTGACCAGGAATAGAACCACGACCTCCTGGTTCCTAAGTCGATGCTCAACCACTGAGCCACACTGGCCGGCCACTTGAGGATCTTAATCACCATTTATTTCGCTGAAAGCTGCGATCGACTTGAAAGGGATAGTGTTGATCATATGAAACCAACATGGACGGAGATCAGAGTTTCTGATGTTTCCCCCTCACCCGGGTGCAGTTCATTGTCTCTAAGTTTAAAATCTCCCCGTCAGAGCCGGCTGGGGCTGATTCAGATGGCGGCTCTGGGATAATGCTCCGTGTCGGCTGTTCTTTATTCCAGTGGCTGGACGGGAAAGAAATAGAACGTTCCGAAAGGATCCAGGCACTGCAGGACTTCCCTGAAGTTGAGCGACAAGTCAGAGAGCAGGAGAAAGCCTACTGCCTCAGACGAGCCCGAGACAAGAGCGAGGCCCAGAGGAAACTTCGAGAAGAGCAGGAGCGCGGAGAGAAGGAAGGCCGCCCGGGCTCGGACGGACGCTGGGACGCAGACTTCGCTGCGGATCCGTATGTAAATCACGAGAGTTCATCTTCCCCTTGACTCCTGTTAAAAGCCGCCAACCGTGTTCTCTTCCCAAGGGGTCCACGCGTGTCACCTGCATCCCAGACGATTCATTTGAAGAGTTTGTTGTTACACTGGTGGCTCTGGCAGCCACCGCAGTACCTGGAGGCTCTGGTACTGTCTCCGAGAGCCAACCAATGGGCTCGCAAATAGAAAGCCCGTGACTGGGAGTAACAGCATCGTTTTCACAGGAAGCGCCTGCCCTCTTCTCCCTGTCCCTCCTCCAGGGCTAAGGCTCAGTAGCCCTGAGGTCGCCCGATGATCAGAACCTCCTGCCAAATATTATAAAAGACAGATTCCTGGGCCTCACCCAAAGCTGCTGAGTCAGACTCTCTTGCGAGAGCCCAGGAATCGGTACCGTTTATAAGGCTCCCAGGTCACTCCCCTCAGCGGGTGTGTGATCCCTCCAGTCTGATTCCTGCCATATTCCTCCTGGTGACAGCCGCCAGCCGAGAGGGCCCGCCCGCGCTGGGCCGGTGTTCCCTCCAATGTGGCTGGGATAAGCTCTCATTCAGACACGTTCTGTCGAGAAGGTAACACGAGAAAAATGAATAAGATACGTAAGGAGCAGCGTTAAGGATGAAGCCCGCATGTCCACCTGTGCTCTCACGTGCTCTGTGTCTTTCTGTTCCCTCCTAGCCCACCTTCTGTGGGGAGCAGAGACCACCCCCCAGCACTGGAAGTACAGGAAGGGGAACCCAGCAAGAAGAAAGTAGACGGCGTGGAAGATGACCTGGAGTTCTGGAATAAGCCCTGTTCGTTTACTCCTGAGTCTAGATTGGAAACTCTTAGACATATGGAAAAGCAACGAAAAGACAAAGAAAAATCAAGGTATTTCGTTTCTTTCATCATTGAGAGGAAGGTTACACTCTCACACGGACTCTGTTTTCATGGTTGCTCTTTCTTTCACTCATTATCTGTGGTCAACCTTCCTTAGCCATCACACATAAACTGTGCTTTTTTTAAGTTCAGTGTTTTGTTGAATTGTATTCTCTAATATTTATTAATATCAAATGACCTTTAAAAGGTCATGAGTTATGGCATTTTCGGTAGAGTTTCGTTTGGATGTCTTTAGTTCTTCAAACATGTCGAGTATTAGTAGGGCCTGGGTTAGTAGTAATAGTCATCATGAACACCGAGAGAAAGACCACTTTGTCAGATGAATGAGTTCCTTTGTGTATTTGCATTTGCAAAATCAATAATTAGAAATTAATTTCATTAGGTGCTGTAGTATCCTACTGCAGCTCTCTTGGACATTTAACGGTATGCTTTCACTTTCACGTTATTTATGTGTAATTGTCAAAAGCTAGAACACACAAGCTGTTATTTCCAGAGTAGGATTTTTTGAAAGACAGGCTCCGTGCTTTTCCAGTTCATGCCCTGCTTAAGTCCAGCGTGCAAACTGTGTCACCCGTGGGAACGCTTCTGATTCGGGAGCTGGGGATGCAGTCAGTCAGCTCTGAAATGCAGTGAGAAGCCAAAGAGGAGCAAAGCAAGTGCTGCTTTCATCACATTTTCCTCATGAATTAGGTAGATAGCCGGGTACAAACATGAGAAATTTCGTTAAAATACTTGTCTGTACAACTTGGTGATTTGGGAAGAGCATTGGATGACATCAGAAAGTGTGGATTCCTATTGCAGCTCTGCCACTCATGCTGGGTAGCTTCTCCTCCTCGGTTTCCTCCTCAGTTAAACGGACCACACACCCACCTTCCCTGCCCCACTGTATTGTTAAGAGAATCAAATGGGCCAATAAATGTAAAAGTGCTTTGCAGGCTCATGAACTCTTCAAAATGGAAATTCTATGTTTACTTAACAAGTACAGTATTTCTGATGTATATGCACCCAACTATATGTGTGTGTGTGTGTGTGTGTGTGTATACACACACACACACACACACACACACATAACAAGTACTATTTCTGATGTATATGCACCCAACTATATGTGTGTGTGTGTGTGTGTGTGTGTATACACACACACACACACACACACACACACATATATACACACACACACAATATACTTGTATACGTTTATATATGTATATAAATGTATATATATACAGGGTGTCCCCCCAAATATGTGTCCACTTTGAATAATTATAAAGGTAGAATACATTTCATTTTCCAAATGTCATAGAATCTACAGCTATCAGCTATGAAAGTGTATATATATTTTGGGGGGAATAACCTGTATATAGACATTACATTTCATTGGGCCTGAAAGCAGGATGCATTTTTCCTTCCCTGACAGCCTCAGAGAGCATGGCTGACTTGGGTGAAGACGCGGCCGCTGCTCAGTGCTCTGCATTCTACCTGAACAGATGTTCTGGATGCCCCTTCATCGTCCTGCTCATGAAAAATAATGTTCGAAGGAACATTAATTTATTGGACCTGGGGGCCCAGTTTAAGAGGCAGGAAAGTGTAAATACATTTATATTTTAAAATAAAGTTAACTGACATAAATATCAAAAGAACAATAGGGAATCTAGTCAATAATATTGTAAGAACTATGTTCAGTGCCAGGTGGGTGCTGGAAATACCAGGGGGATCACTCTGTAAAATATATGATTGTCTGACCACTATGCTGAACGCCTGAATCTAACAAAATAATATTGAATATAAACAGGAATTGAAAAATAAAATTTAAAAAAAAGAACAATACAAACCGAGGCAAGGAATTACCTCCAATTTTGTCATCTAAACAAATTTGTCCATTTGATCATTGATTGGCTGCCCCCTGCACACCCCCTACTGGGGATCAAGCCCGCAACCTGGGCATGTGCCCTTGACTGGAACCCTTCAGTCTGCAGGCCAACACTCTATCCACTGAGCCACACCACCTGGGGCCATCATCAATACTTTCTGTCACTTTTTACATCAGTAGGTGAAGAGCAAGCACATGTTTTCTCAGCTACAGAATATCTATGACTATACCATGATGCCCCGTCCCTCCTCCATGCGGGCGCTGGGGCAGTTCCGGACAGTGCTATGATTAGACCTTTTACATGGGTCCTTATGTGCTGGTATTTTTCTTTCTATAAAATGGATTCCATGTGGCATTATAAAAATTGTCATTTTAACGAAAGCAGAAGCTGCACACACAAATGGAGAACTGACAGTGATCTGGGTAAATCATGCATAAAATTGACTTATTTGAATATTAATGGGTATGGCATGAAAAGGATTCCTCCCCCCATTAAATTATCTGGCAAATCGTCTTGCTCACATTTTCGCTTTGCAGACATAGATACAACCGTACGGAAGCCTGGCTCCGCGGTCTATTTCCAGCACAGAATGGACTTCCTAGCAGCCAAGTGTGGATGTTGTCACACATACCTGATTACTTTTTCTTAAGCTCTTACTCAGATCAGTAACGTATATTCCTCCTGTTTATTTTTCCCTCTTCCCTCTGCCCCTCGTTCCCACCCACCCCCAACCTTAAGCGAAAAGAAGAAGAAAGTGAAACCACCCAGGATGTTGATCACTGCAGATGGGAGGGCCCTGAACGTGAACGAGCCCAAGTACGTGAGCCCACGTGGAGACGAAGCAGCCCAGTGGGTGGTGTCGGTCATTCCCGTGACAGGTTTGCTCTGCAGGGAACACACCTGACCCCCTGACCTCTCCCCGCCAGCTCGATGACTCTAACAAGAACCACACGTGTGCACATTCGAGAGCAGAGCATCCATTATGTTCTCGGGTGCACAATGTTACGTTACTGCCTTGACATCCAGAAAATGATCTTGACATACGGAAATCCTGGGTGTTTATGTCTCTCTCGAAGCTTTGGGCCATCTACAGCTTTATGTCTGAAAATTGCCAGGGCATCATTCTTGTGTGTATTAATTTTTTAAGTTCTGCCATGAACACGCTGGCTGAGAATATTGATATGTCTCCAACCCGTCTACTTTATACCCTGGAACACATTCTCAAAGCATTCGGGAGCTAGGGGAAATTGATATAAATATCTCTGTGAAGTTAATGAGAGAGGAAAAACATTCACACTGGAAATCCTTAAGTGTAATAATATCTGATCTACCCTCTCTAATCCAATTCATTCTCTTCCCTGTTCCTGGACCCCCCCTCCCCACTCCCACCACACACACACACACACACACACACACACACAACCAACTGTGCCCTCTGGAGCTTATTCTGTCAACAAAACCTAGACAATTCCAATAGCTTCTTAAGTACACTCCGTGGTTCCTCTCTCGGCCTCCTGTAATCTCTTCTACTCAGCTGAACAAAGAAGGGGGAAGGAAAGGAAGGATACACACTGCCTCTCTTTAGGAAAATTCCCAGGAAGAGCCACACAACACTTTCCTTCCCAGAACTAAGTCACATGACCTCATCTAGCTGCAAGGGAGGCTGGAAAATGTAGTCTTTATTCTGCAGAGCCCTGTTCCTAGTTAAAATCAGGGGTGCTATTCGTGGTGAGAAAGGGAAAGCAGATCGTGGGGAATGAATGCAATCTCTGCCATAGGAAACCTCTGAAATTACCTTTCAAGTGATGTATGAAGGGGGAGGTTGGATTGGCTGGCCGGAACGTCGGGGAGTAGCAACCAGGGCAGAGGGGTCAGCACATTAACGAAGCTCCCAAGATGAGCTTTAACAAAGGCACAGGCCATTTGAGTAAGAGTCCCGTACAGCTGGACTGTTGGAACCAAGGAGAGTGGCTGCTACCAGCAGACTAACTGCTGACAGCCAGACCTGTGGCTAATGTTACATTTTCCGGACAATTGAGCTTATATTCTTTACCACTGCTGGGTTATGTGTTCCACAGAATAACGTGCTAAGTGAGTGCTGGAAATAAAAGGGACAAGGTAACTCTACACAGTGATTCTGCACAGCTTGGGAGTCACACCAAGGACGTGGCCTCAGGGTGTAGCTGAGAGGCCTAGGGCTTTACAGTCCTGCCCCTCCAGCCCGTGGCCTCTTTCCCAGCGGCGGCAGCTCTCTGAGCCTCTGTTTCCTCATCTGTGAAATGGAGGGGATAGATAATGGGCAGGCCCAGCTGGTGTGGCTCCGTGGTTGAGGGTCAACCTATGGACCAGGAGGTCACGGTTCCATTCCCGGTCAGGGCACATGCCCAGATTGCGGGCTCGATCCCCAGGAGTGGGGGTGCAGGAGGCAGCTGATCAATGATTCTCTCTTATCATTGATGTTTCTTTCTCCCTCTCTCTCCCTTCCTCTCTTTCTAAAATCAATTTAAAAATATTTTTAGAAAAATAAAATAAAATAATGGGCAGTGTCTCAGCATTTCCCAAGGCGATGGAAAGGTGGAGGGAGAAGAAAAAAGATGGCTGGGGAATAGGAGACAAGACCGTTTAAAACTGAAGGACTAGCATGCATGTTGGATAAGAGGAGACAAATACAGCATTTAGTTCTCAATATTTCCAATAAAATGGAAAGGAAAACTTTAACCACCAGATGTCTCTGTCTCCGCACCAATGCTCATTCTGTGTATGTAATTTACCTTAAGATCCGCACCTTTAAGCAATGTAAACAAATTATGAGCACATTATAGGTGCCTGTTGACATTTTTAAATCAACGTCGACATTTCATTGTTCAGCTACCAAAATAAGTGTGTCATGGGAAATTATAATAATTATGAAATTTGCTTTTGGTAATGGGACGAAGCTACCTATAAAGTATTGCTAAAGACATTATCTTTTTTTCCTCCTCCTTCTTCCCAAAATGGGTTATTCCTTAGACTTGACTTCTCTTTGAAAGATGATGAGAAACGCAACCAGATCATCCTGGACCTGGCTGTGTACAGGTAAAGACATTTTATTGTGTGTTTATTTAACATCACTTCCACCTGTTTCATTCTCAGTTGCGATCTCTTGAGTTGTGACACATTTTGAAATGAAACTTGGTTTGATATAAAACAGTACCCACTCCTCTCCCAGCACTTCTCTCTACCCCTCCCCCCCACACTTTGATTGCTACCTGACAAACTATAAATTTACTTGTGTTTTTAAAAATCTATGGTCAAGGCAAGACCTTTGTTTTGTTTGCTTGCTTCCCCCTTCTTATGTCTCCAGCACCTAAAACAGTGCCTGGTGCCTGGTGGGAATTCAATAAGTACAGGAATGAATGAATGAATGAATGAATGGATGCTGGTGATGGGAGCCAACATTTGTACACATGAATTATAATACAGGTCTTCCTCTTTTTAAGGACTTTTTTATTTGCTCTCTTTTATTCGGTCTCTCATCCCGGTGAACCAGGAGGGCTTATTACCCTGGAGTTACCCAGGAGGGGGTACATTTTCAGAGAGTGAGGGAAAGCCAGCGATCTGAGCACTGAAAATCCAGGGATGGGAAGCAGTGAGGTCGGCATAGAACAGGCAGGAAAAACAGGTGCTTGAGGCAGAGAAAAGCAGCATATGCAAAGACCTTGCCGGTCGGGCCAGGTGGACACACCTTCCGAGGCCCTAAGCATGAGAAAGAATATGCCATCCGCTCATGTGGCAGGTATTGAACCCGAAGTTTTAGGAGACCTTGACTCTACCTTTTAGTACCAGGATTTTGTAAAAATAAAATGACGTTTTATAAACACTAACTGTGTACTAGGCAACACGCATGTATCTTCATAGCTTTCTTAGGGAATAGGCACTATTTTTATCTTGATTTTTACAGATGAGGAGGCTGAGGATTAGAGAGGTGAAGGAACATGGTCCCAGGTACTAACACAGGAAGGCGGGGAGCCCTCCCTCACAGGTGTGTGTGACTGAAGCCTGTGCCTGTAACCCCGGGGTTCCCCACCTGCCTGAATGTGTCTTATTTTTGAATCATCACTGGATTTTCTACTACTCACAATCAGTATTTTAAAATATATAAGTAGCCCGGCCGGTGTGGCTCAGTGGTTGAGTGTTAACCTATGATATGAACCAGAAGGTCACGGTTCGATTCCCAGTCAGGACACATGCCTGGGTTGCGGGCTTGATCCCCAGTAGGGGACGTGCAGGAGGCAGCAGAGCAATGATTCTCTCTCATCATTGATGTTTCTCTCCCTTCTTCTCTGAAATTTTTTTTTTAAAAAACAATGTATAACTATAGTGTTTGGCTAAAGGAGAGGTGAAATCTACATCTTCCATTTGCCCAGAAAGTCAAGGAGAATAATTGCCAGCCGATCCCGGGATCTCTGCCATAGACTCTGCTCACTCAGCAGGCTGTGCCTTCCAGGGAAGCAAAGCCCATGGGGGAGATGCTATGGGGACAGCTGCAGGGCAATGCCAGGGATGCAGAGCAGCTAAGGAAGTGGGGCCGGGGTTGCAGGCCCCTAGCAGAGTGCAGTCAGCATCCCTCGCTATTCATGTCAGTCTTAGGGGCTTAAAATAAAATATTCACGAAAGACCATGGCAGGCTGGTTTTTGCAGGCCTCTGACGTTTCAGACCTCTGATACTTTTGGGTTAGGGGCAGTCAATGCCAAGTGTACACATGGGCCTAAAAACGAATTGCTGATACGTTGCATTTCCTTTGGTCTGAGGATTAACTCAAAGCTAATTTTTTAAGGCCTGTTTAGCATGGACACTTTAAACTCTCTCCATTTAAAGGGGTCCCCTAAGTGAGGGTTTGTATTTGTAAATTTGTTTGCAAACTTAATGTTCTTGGAAACTCACAAGACTGAGTGTGTTTCATGTGTTGAATTTTCAAGGTACATGGATACCTCTCTGATCAGTGTTGACGTGCAGCCAACTTACGTGCGAGTAACGGTCAAGGGAAAGGTGAGGATGCCCGTGGGCTGGCTCCGTCTCCAAAGCCAACCCTTGGACTATGCTAGTTGCCTGAACGTTTTTTTAAAGTAATATTAAAATGGAAAAGGAGAAAGCCAATCAGAGAGCTGTTTCTTAGGCAAG
>NW_006282874.1:2516460-2519571 GCF_000327345.1 Myotis davidii
ATTGATGTTTCTAACCCTCTATCCACGGGGCATCTGGTCGTCTGCATGCCCAAGGTGGGTGACGGCACTGGGTCCGCTTCGCGTCTGGGTATGTTGGTTCCCGCGGGCGCTTGACCTGCCAGGGCTGTGTAGGACTTCTGATCCAGGTTCTTCTGGCTGAGGAAGCCCGAAAGGCGGTTCCCAGCAGCTCAGGCGGGAGAACAAAGACCCAGGAGAACAGAGAGGGGGACTGGGACCGGGCGGGGCCCAAGGTGACTGGTCCTGCCAGGAGCTCTTGTCTCCCTGCAGCCGGCCCTGCCTCTGCAGACCAGAGCATGGGTGGGAGTTGGCCTTTGTAAATCGCAAGGTTCTTCGAGCAAGTCTGTTATGTTACCGGGTGGTCAGTACTCTCCTTACCCATAACCGTGAGAGGAGATGCTGTCAGCCTTGGTATGTGTTTAAATTCCAAACATCGAGCTTACCATGTTTGTGACGTGGGGCAAATTATGGATCTTTCTAGGCCGCTCTGTCCTAATTAATGCTTAAGAGAGACGATACACACAGCATTCGTGTATCGTGAGCACTCAGTAGATATTGCTAGTGTTATTTTTCATATCATATTTATGATACGGACAAGATATTATTTTAACTAAAACTCCTTTTTGCCTGCTCTTTGGGGGGAGGGTTGGCGTAGATTTGCTTTTGCTGTGAATCAGAGAAAGAGACAAAGAGCTCTCTCCTGTCGCCGCGGAGTAACAGGCCCTCTGGTTGGTTCGGCCAGCTGAGTCTGTAGTTCAGTCCTGGACACATGACCCGATCTCTGGCCAAAGAGATGGTAGCGCTTTGTTGAGTTTCCATGGTTTTCCATTTGGTTACTGTCACCTCATGGCATGAGCTGGGGATGGGTCAGCTTTGCCCAAGTCGCTCGGGTCAAAGGGGAAGAATAGATAAGCCAGTTAATGTGGGGTTTGGCGTGGGAAGAAGAGAAGGAGATGGCCGGGCGTGACTGCCGAAGCGAGTCTGCCCTTGATTGACCAGGGAGGCTTCGATAATGACCTAATAATCCTTCATTTTCCCGGAGCCAGTTTTGCCACAGATTGATTATGGGTAATCTATGTATTTTCACTCTGAGGCAATAAAACAGCAAGTACAATTTGTTGTCGAGCAAAAAAATAAATACAACTGGAAGAATCTCATTGTCCTTGGTGACGGCAGCGAATTAAGGAAATGTATGCTAATTAGAATATCCTATGGGGAAATGGAAGAGATCACTTAATTACCTCAGGACTTTGATGTAGGCATTTGTATAACACTATGATCAGCAGGGGTGTGTGTGTGTGTGTGTGTGTGTGTGTGTGTGTGTGTGATGTAGGCATTTGTATAACACTGTGATCAGCAGGGGTGTGTGTGTGTGGGGGCGGGGGGGGGTAAACTTCCATTCTGACTGAGAAGCCAAAGACCAAATGGCAGCTGCTACTTCCTCGAAGGAGATCATGGTTCCTGTGCTATCGCAGGGGGCGGGTAGCTGATCCGAAGCCTTTGCTGCCGCTGCTAATGCATCTTCCAAATAAACACAGCACCCTATTTCCATGAGCCTTTCAGTGTTCAGATCTGTAAATTTTCCATGTTCAATACACCTGAAAGCCATAAAAGTGCCATATCCAATAATGTATGTTTTCCATTTATTACTCTTACTTTATGTCTCTCAGAAGTTTTTTTGTAGTTTTTTTCTCTAGAGCTGCTACATATTCGCAGGTACCATACGTACAGTTTGGGTTCCCATTTTGAGTGGGAATTCCCGCATTACATTTTCCTAGAGTTTATGCTTGGCCTTCCGTATATTTTCTTAAGGGTGAGGTCAGACTGAGTTATACGCCTGTAAACACTGTCCCCATCAGCGGCCGGGGTGTGTGGGGCACCTGACCTCCTCTTAGGGCAGCCTAACCGGACTTCACTGAACATTTGCGTTCACCGAGAGGCTTGCGTTAAGTCATTAAATGAAACTGCCATCTAGGCCCTCGACAGACAATTATAGGGACACTCCAGGAATATGCTCCGTGATGTCCTGTGGGAGTTCTTGCAGAATAATTAACCGAGATTAGGTAAGTTGCCATGCGAACGGAACAGCAAAATATATTTACAGCTCCAGTGGGTGAACATATTGCTCAGTTCTGCTCCAGTGAGCACAGAGGTGAAGGTCAATGTGAAGGTCACTGTTACAAGCCATGACTCTAAAAAACACAGTCTCAGATGCCCTTCTCCTTATCGGTTGGACATCCATTTCTCAGGACGTTTTACTCAGAGAGACTTGCCTGTGCCCGTCCTGAACTCACCTCTAGTCTCTGGGTGATCATTTCAGTGAGGGCCTCCTGGGTCGTCCTGTTCCATTCATACTTCCACTCTTCTAGAACACTACTCCTCACTCCTAAAACTTCCAGAAGCAGCAGGTTAACTTCCACAGACTTCATCCCTCTTGTCTTCCCCGGCCAGGCCTGCCTTCCGGATCCTACGAATGAGCTGGCAGTGATCCATCCGAACCCCCCAAGTGTGTGTGGGCTCCTGTTTCCACTGGCCTTGGAGAGGCCACGGTCCCCTCCGACAGCCCCCTGTTCTCTCTGCTGCTCGTCACGTTTCCCCTCTGCATCTTACAGCAGGAAACATGCTGAGCCATCTCCCTTCCTAACAACAGAGCACAATGAAAACGCCCCCCTCCACTTACTGCCCTGACCTGCTTTACAGCAAAACTCTTAGCACAGACATTTATGTCTGCTTGCTGGTCCCTTCTTCTGGCCAGGCCTCTGAGAGTTGGCCAGCCTAGTGACTGAATTCTGGGACCCTTTCTCTTCTCCATGTATATTCATTCCCCGCATAATCTCTTCTAATCTAAGGATTTTAAATAACACCTCTAGCTCTCCATCATCTATCTGCTAGTTGCCAACTAGAGAATCAGGAAGAGCAAACACAATGAGGAAAAATTCTCAACCTTCCTCATGCCGCGACCCTTTAATACAGTTCCTCATGTTGTGGTGACCCCCAACCATAAAATTATTTTCATTGCTACTTCATAGCTGTAATTTTGCTACTGTTATGAATCGTAATGTAAATATCTGATATGCAGGATGTATTTTCATT
>NW_006282874.1:2523343-2526361 GCF_000327345.1 Myotis davidii
AACCACGCATTGAACCCGCGTGCCTCTCCCACATCCCATTCTTCAAGTAGCTGCTTACATGTCTCTCTGTGGATTCAGGAAACCATTAGTCCCACGTTACCGAATGTATTAAACAGTCTGTATTTTGGTCCTCCCAGAGTTTCCATTAGTCGCTCCTGAGCGTGCTTAGCACAAATGAAGGACATGCTTGATGTTAATGAACATGGCTTCCCAGAGGAGGAGCAGCCCCACGCCGCGGGCATGGCAGGAGCCCGAGGTCATTGCCCCGGAGCGCCCAGCCCACAGTCCACCGCTCGGGAGCAGGAGTCTCTCACCAACAGGGTTTTGCCTGCGGTTCACGTGAATGTGGGTGTCAGCATCTCGCACAAGGCTGAGCTCTCAGTCCCTCCTAACTTTTCAGCTTAAAGGGACCTTTGAAACTGAGCTGAAAATAGCTTTTAAAAAGAAGGGACACATTTAGATTCTGGTGCACAGCAAATTCTCTGCGAAGAAAGTCCCACATTTGTGATTCTGTTTGCATTTCCACAAACACAGAGGATCTTCGTCTGAGCTTACTACGTGACAAGTAACAGTGTTAGAAATGGGTGTTTTGAGACGCTAATTATGCCTGTGCTCCCGTTCTTGTTGGTGCATTTACAATACGAAGAGATGCACAACTTGGACCTTGGGCTCAAGAGCCTTCTTCTTAAAGTTGCTATTCTTTTCTGTAATACCTACTTTTATTACACAGTCTTATAATTTACTTAATCCCACCAACTTTAAGAAGAAATTCAACATATCTTTTTAAAATGTTTTCCCTTGTTATTGAATTTACTGGGATGACGCTGGTTATCAAAATTATACAGGTTTCAGGTGCACTTAAAACATCTCAGTAATATCAGTACCTACTAAGATAGTGAGCAGTTACCGCCCACTGATCCAGAAGGAATGGCCGAGGGAATAAACCATGTTTTCCGTGACTACACAGGGATGAGAAGAAAAGAGTCACATTTCAGAGGCTGCCATGGATAGGGGTTCTAGAAACCTCCCCCACTTGGTGATATGACTGAAGGGTCATGACCTTGGGGGGGGGAGGTCAATGAGAGGACACCCGATCCTCAGAAGGTCTTGCAGCGTGTCTAAATGGTTCCCAGACTGGGCCTTGACTTGAATGAAGGTGGTCTTGGGTGAGTACCAACCACTCACACATGCCTCACAAACCCAGTGAGGAAGTAAACATCGCCATGGACTCAAATTTTTGACAGCTAGATTGATAGACAGATAGATAGATAATAGATGATAGATAGGTAGACAATAGATAGATGATAGATTGATAATAGATAGATGATAGATAGATACGCAGATAGATAATTATTGTTTTTTCCAATAGTCCACAGCACACACAGTTAACCTAGAGCTGGTGGCTCAGTAGGACAATGCCTAGGGCTGCTTCCTTTCTGTGCTCCCTGAGACATGAGTGGGAGCCAGTCAGTGTTAGGGAGTCTGGTTATACCAGGTTGTTCCCTTCCTCCTGAGAGTCCCACGGTTGTTGCAGGGATAGATTGTGAGACACAGGCTGTAAAACACTTTTAACTTGAGGTCTCCCAGAGCAGAACCTGCTGTAGAGCTGTGAGTGCGGCAGTGGATTTGGTCAGTGAGGGGATGCTGGTCGGGAGCAGGGAAGGGAAGCAGCCCTCGGCAGTGTCCTACTGAGCCAGCATCCCCGCGGACAGCTCTAGGGTGCAGATCGTACACCTCGGGATCCCTCTGCCCAAGGGGTGATGGGGCTGGGATGAGGCACGCCAGCCCCAGGCTCTGTGGCTGATGGCTGCTCCTGCTGTGGGGGTGCTGGGGTGGGGAGGGGTGGTATAAACGTCCCAGCACTTCCGCCCTGTGGCTGGCATAGACCAAGCAGGATGGTCATGTGGACGGAGGACATTTCCAACCGAGACTCCCTAGTGAGACTGTCAAAGGATGTTTTCTCTTCTTTTTAAACATCATTATTACCCTTGATGTTCGTCCTAACTTCCTCAAACATCTTCCGTTTTAGGCTGTGTTGTGGGTGTCAGATGAGATTGCACCTTACAAGCATGAAAGAATTTCGAAGGACCTATTGTTAGTTAGACATGTGCTACTTTTACTTCAAAGTCTTGTAACTGTCAATATTGATTTCACATAGAAAGATCAGTAATCGTGCCTTTTAAATATTTCCTCCGACAGCTTGGGTAACTTTGGAATCAAAGCTAGTCTTTTTATGTTTGTTTGTTTTTTCAAAATTTAACTTTTCTTTGCTGCTATGTATGTGCTCATTTGAGATGGAATATACTTCAGAAATGTTGGACTTGTATAGGTATTTTTATCTGTTCAAAGAGTTTATATTTTAAATGTAGTCTAATGCCAGAGGGAAATAAAAATGTCTTACAGATGCTAAAGTTTTATATTAATACTACAGGCCCAGTACAAAAAATTCATGCACTCGGGGGGGTGGGGAGGGGGAGTCCCTCAGCCCAGCCTGTGCCCTCTTGCAGTCCGGGAGCCCTCTGGGGATATAGGCCCCCTGGGAGTGGGCCTAAGCCATCAGTCAGACATCCCCTGAGGGCTAATTCAACATTCTTTTTAAAATGTTTTCCCTTGTTATTGAATTTACTGGGATGACGCTGGTTATCAAAATTATACAGGTTTCAGGTGCACAACTCTGCCACACATCCTCTGTATGCTGCACTGTGTGCTCACCCCGAGTCAAGCCTCCGTCTGTCACCATTTACCCCCCTTTTCCCTCCTCCCGCTCCCCGCAGACACCACACTGTTGTCCGTGTCTATAAGTTTTCTCTCTTTTTCCCTCTGTCCCTCCACCCCTAACCCCCAACAGCTGTCAGCCTTCTCTCTATCTATGATTTTGTCTTGTATTTTGCTTGTTAGTTTATTTTGTTCATCAGATTCCACATATGAGTGAGATCATATGGTACTTGTCTTTCTCTGTCTGACTTATTTCGCTTAGCATAATACTCTCAGGTCCATTCATGCTGCCACAAGGGGTAA
>NW_006282874.1:2527654-2529810 GCF_000327345.1 Myotis davidii
TGTTAGAAACGTTTCTTTTTCAGACTAATTTTTTTATTTTGGTTCTATATAGTATTTTTGATGCTGGTTATGAAAACAGTTTGTAACTCGTCTTCCTATAAACCATCTTTTTTTACCATATTTTCTTAGTATACTCGTCGATGACTGAAAAAGAACATTTTGTGAAAACGAGTATACACGTTTCTGCCGGGGAAGGGGCAGCTCCTGCATTGAGTGTCTGCCCCCTGGTGGTCAGTGCACGTCATAGTGACCAGTCGTTCCCCTGTTTGGTTGATTTGCATAATAGCCTTTTATTATATAGGACATTATATAGGATTACTCTGTTTTAGGAATCTGAACTTTGTATATTCAAATGTTCAATATCAGAATTGTGAGTAATGAACCAATCAACATAAACACCAGAAATATGTAAGCAGGTGAACAGTTTATGTGACACACCGCCTCTGGAGCTGCTACAGGATTGGTGGAAGCAGCCGCCATTTCAGTGTAGGGCGGGCCGTGGCTGAGGGCCCTCCCACTAACTGATCCTGCTCCCCCACCCGCCCATCAGACCACGGGCCTATGTCAAGGCCACTGGTTTCTAATGGGCATAGGCAATGAGGAAGTTTTACAAGGAAATAATGGGGAGACATTTTTAGAAGCTACTTCTGAGGCATGGGCGAAGACGTCGGGTGTGCACACCAAACAAAATGCGGATGCACCGTCAATAAATTATACGGGAGGCATTAGTACCAGGCGAGGGAATTACTTCGTCTGTTGGGTTGTCCCAACGTGGAAGTGGGGTGCTATCAGAAATAGAAAGCTTTCTGCAACATCATGAACAACTTTAGACAATGAATGAATTATTAATCAAGCAATTAAAATATTTATTCAATTTACCAAAGATTTATTAAGAAGCTGGCATGAAGAGAGCGCTGTGGGAATTTCTGTGGGGAGAACAGTGAGCGACACTGGGCTCCTTGGTCCTTCTGCCTTTTCCCTGTTGACTCCCCTGACCATCATCCCCGCAGGCCCAGGTCTGCCCTCGGCCCGTTCCTACGCCCCAGTGTCGAGCAGGCTCAGCAAATACGTCTGATTACACCCCGTTTTCTTTGCCCAGTCCCTCTTTTCATTTGCCACCAGCAAGTCTTCATCTGAAACGGAGTGATGTCGGCCCTTTCTCATTCCACTTCACACAACTCTGACGTCGAGCCATGTGAAATCACCGCTGTGTGGGTCAAAAATGACTGGATACTGGTCATTTCTGCGGCTCACCCTCCACACCAGGAAGAAAAGCCGTGTCTCTCCCTGGCATCTGTTCACTGGCTTTTTACACGGCTCACCCGGCCTCGGCGTCTCGCGCCGGCAGCTCTCCGAGTTGAAGCAGCCACACACATGGCGGTCAAGTGAACAGAGACCGTGTCTGTGCAGGGTGCTGCCCGGGAGGTAATGCGACCTCATCCCCGGGCACTATTTTGGCAAAGGCGGGGCAGTCACCTGTCAGGAAAGTGTCGGAAGGGACTGCGCCCTCTGCAGGACAGTCAGCGGCATGGCTCTGCGCGTGGTCAAGTGACGCTTGACATCCTGAAACCACGCATCTGAACCCACGTGCCTCTCCCACATCCCATTCTTCAAGTAGCTGCTTACATGTCTCTCTGTGGATTCAGGAAACCATTAGTCCCACGTTACCGAATGTATTAAACAGTCTGTATTTTGGTCCTCCCAGAGTTTCCATTAGTCGCTCCTGAGCGTGCTTATCACAAATGAAGGAGATGCTTCTTAAGATATATCCATATTCATGTGTCATATGTTAAAAGACATGACAGAGCGTAACACACCGCTTAGCGTGTGCTGTATTTTCCTTCCAGGTGGGAGAAGTGATCACAGGGGGCCCGCGAACGCCCGTGTCTGTGCGGAGTACCTCGGACAGCAGCAGGGAGCACACAGGCGAAAGGTACCGCCTCCTGGGCTGGGCTGTCTGTGGCTTCACCATCTCATTCTCTTCCCTCTCTCAGGCCGCTGGGAGCACCTCCCAAAGAGATGCAATTATTTAAAGTTTCAAAGTGAGTCATACCAGGAAGGTTAGTTCCCAAAACTTAGACTTGTGATGGGCAAGGCCCTGGGTCGCCGAAAACAAATCGATGTCCCTGTAGGTCCTGATTTTCTTGCGATAATAC
>NW_006282874.1:2530015-2536145 GCF_000327345.1 Myotis davidii
ATTTTCTCCTTCACTATCAGTCTGTTTCCCGTATCTATGAGTGTGTTTATATTTTGTTTTTTCATTTATTTTGTCCTTTAGATTTCACATATAAATGAAATTATATGGTACTTGTCTTTCTCTGTCTGACTTATTTCGCTTAGCATAATACTCTCAGGTCCATTCATGCTGCCACAAGGGGTAAGAGATCCTTTTTTTTTTTAGCTGCATAGTATTCCGCTGTGTAAATGTACCACAGCTTTTTTATCCACTCACCTACTGATGGGCACTTGGGCTGCTTCCAGATCTTGGCTATTGGAAGTAATGCTGCAATAAATTTTCACTAACCTTGGCCTCATTCATGTAATTAAAATGTGTCCCTCACCTGTCAGAGAAGTGACCTGCCCACCAGGGAGATGTGCCCAGTGAATGAAGCATTCCCCCGCCACAGAGAAGCTGCTGATGAGGGTGGAGAGAGCCATGGACACTCGGATCTCTCTCTCCCTTGAAAAGAAAGGGCGAAGCCCCCACGTTGGCCAGGGGACCAAGGCAACAGGAGGCCAGTTTTCAAATTCCTTCTCTCCGCTACACGCAATCCCTGTCTCATGGGGACACAAGGAGTTGGGGGGTTAAGTAAGTGAAATGTGTAAACTGCCTGACACGCACCCGCATGGCCTCCCCGCCCCTCCCCCGGCGAGCTTCCTGAGGGAGGGTCCTGGGTCTGAACAGCTGTCCCAGATGTTTGTTGGATCGGATCGATCAGTTTTAGTTGTGGAGACCTCCCGTGCGCAGCACTGAGGTCATTTAGCGAAAAAGAAGCGGTAACATCACAGAATTTTTCAGACCAGAAAGGGACCTTGGAGATCACATCTAATTCCTTCATTTCTCAGAGGAAGAGACCGGAGCCCAATGAGCTGGGAGGATGGGGACTCTCGGTCCTGGCTTAGAGCGCTTTCCGCGGCAGCATGTTCGCAGGGCGCTCCTCAGGGCGGTGTGTCAGTCCCATCTGGGTCCCCAGCACTCCCCAAGGGTCCCGCCTGCTGCTGGCGCTCAGGAAACTCATTAGTAAACGAACTCACTCGCCGCATCCCCGGCATGTCCTTTGAAACATAGCTGTGGCCTTACAAGACTATTGTGAATGGCTCTATTCTGTTTTATACCTTCCAGGCCACATACAGAGTGTAAAGTGAGACTCTGCCATGGACTGTGTAGTGAAAATTAAAGCACTTTAGCATCTTAAGATATATCCATATTCATGTGTCATATGTTAAAAGACATGACAGAGCATAACACACCGCTTAGCGTGTGCTGTATTTTCCTTCCAGGTGGGAGAAGTGATCACAGGGGGCCCGCGAACGCCCGTGTCTGTGCGGAGTACCTCGGACAGCAGCAGGGAGCACACAGGCGAAAGGTACCGCCTCCTGGGCTGGGCTGTCTGTGGCTTCATCATCTCATTCTCTTCCCTCTCTCAGGCCGCGCGACACTGCGGGCGTTTCCTGAGCCCTTGCTCTGTGCCAACACGTGAACCCGCACGAGCTGTGTCCTCAGTTCACAGATGGGGAGCGTGAGGGAGAGGGAGGTCGTGTCGCCATGCGGTGCTGGGACGCTGCGGAGCCTGCTGCTGGTGCTGCGCACACTGCCTGCCCGGATGGCCCACATGTCACCCCATGGAGCCCGACCTCTCAGGCTGCCGGGGCCAGAGGCCCTGTCGTGTCTCCTCCTGTGAGAGGTCATCATCTAGCCTTCGCTTAAGCTTCGTCCCACCGGGACCTTCACCCTCTCGAGAGAATGTCCACCCCTTTTTGAGTATTTGCTGGTGTTGGCAAGCCTCTCTGATCCCTCACTGAAGACTCCGGCTCTGCCCTCCAGGCAGGGATGCCCCTTACAGTATTTCGGACAAAGCTCTCATTATTTCCCAATTCCTCCTCAGAATGAGCACCCCAATTCTTTCAACTTTCCTTCTACTTGCCATGATTCCAGGCTCCTGCCGTCCAGATGGCAGAGTCTGTTTTGAACCCTGCACACTATCTTGGGGACACCAATATCTATGCTGGAATTATCACCATATAAACACCTGAGCAGGGGCTGTCTTGATCTCTTGCATCATACAAGCAGATAGGCGCGCGTGCATTCAGAGACCGCTGTCGGCGGTTCGCAGGGGTTTCTAACACAGGTTGGTTTGAACGGGTATGGCATTCAGTTCCTCCTGGAGAATGCGGAGCTTTGCTCGCCTTGGAGACCCACTCGTGTGTCCCAGCTGTGATCTCCATTTCAGATACCCGTGTAGCCGACAGAGACTCATGGGTACCGTGACTGTCATGGGTACTCACGGTCATAATTAACCCCCAACAGCATCAACATGGCATCAACATGTAATGATCGGAACCTCATTTGGGAGGGATCGGGTCGCGACGGGAAGCCCAGTTGCAGAAGCAGTTTGGAGCCAATTTCACACCCAGGAAACCCGGCATCCCTGTGATCCCACTCGGTGACTGGAGCGGTCTTTGCGCCATTTTTCCCAGTAGCATCTCTGATGCTATTTTCGTCTTGATTAGTAAGAATTGATCACCTCGCGACCATACCTGGTGCGTGGTGCTCCTGAGCCACTGACAAACTTCATTACCCACATTGCCCTGGGCCCTGGCCCGGCCCGAAGGTAACTCGGCCAGGAAGGTAACTGGCAGGCGCTCTGGGGCAGACCCGAAGGCCCTGCCAGCGGGGAACCACTTGACTCTAAATTCAAGGTTGGGGGTTTTTAACCGCCCGCTGCCATGGAAACCACCAGATCTTACGGAAATGCCAGCCTGTGGTGACAATTCAGCTCTCCTCAGTCCCGCTGGGCCAGCCTCCTCTCAGCCCCGGGGGTGGGCTCACTTCCTATTCCCTCCGACAGGAGAGGAGCCCTTCGAGACCCCACCCTCGCCCTGTAAGACTGCCCTCCTGGCCCACTCAGGACCTTGGCCTCTGTCCCCGGACTCCATGGGGTCAGCGTGACCAAGCACAGCCTCTGGGGCCCAGCAGATGCCCTCGGGGCAAAAATGGCTTCAGGATCTGCTTCCCTCTGGGCTCCTGTATCCACTAAGTTCTGATCTCTGGTAGGTCCTTACTGTCAGGTTCTTCAGGACCTCTAGAAAAATTTCAGCTGGAAATGGGAGACTTTGGGCCAATATCGCTATTCTTATGCTCTTTAATAGACGGAATCAAGCTTTGATGGTTTTATGCCTAGTAATACTTTTTTTTTTGCTTCCTTTTTTGGTAATAAGTATATCAATTTTGTCTTCCAGTTTTTCTTACTAGGCTTAGCGGTTCTGCTTCTGGCAGCCAGGTGGTGGGTGAGACCACGCTGAGCACCTAGGCGTCAGGCCCCGGGCTCTGAGGAGGAAGCAGCAGGGAGAGGAGCTGCCGCCTCTTTCTGTGGGGATGAGTGCGGCCCTCGCGCCCCAGGCCTGGCTGCTCGCTGTCCCTTACCCAGAGCGTCAGGAGTAATTAAAGTCCTGCCTGCCAGTCAGCCCTCGGCCTCCGAGGTGGGAGAGCGGCAGATAACCCGTCCAGGCTGAGCTCACTCTCTACTACTGAGACCGGAAGTTGTGGCCCAGGAGACACGCTGGCAGCGAGAGAGGCTGCTTTTCCACAAAGTCAAGGACAACGCAATTATAATAGATGATTTGGGTGTTTACTTAATTAAGCCACTGGTATCATAGCCTTTTCAATAAGAATCTAGTAATTAAAAAGTAGAACACTATTTAATAATGATTTTAAATATTTTTTTCTTTGAGAGAGGGAGAGAGAGAGAAAGACAGAAACATAGATGTGAGAGCAAAACATCAATTGGCTGCCTCCTGCATGCCCCCTATTGGGGATCAAGCCAATAACCCAGACATGGACCCTGATCGAGCATCAAACTGGAAACCTTTCAGTGCATGGATGATGCTCAACCTACTGAGCCACATCAGTCAGGGCTAATAATGACTTTAATGTGGGTCCCTGAAAACAATAACTTCCTGCATAGTTTGTAGTGTACAGTCAAGGTCTTACTACACTGTTGGATGTAGTTACCAGGGGACCTGTCTGCACGGACCACTGGATGGCTGGCGTCTAGAATGTAGTAGACACTTAGCATATATCTATGGAATAACTGACTAGACCCGTGGTCAGCAAACTGTGGCTCGCGAGCTACATGCGGCTCTTGGCCCCTTGAGTGTGGGTCTTCCTAAGCCTTAGGAGGACCCTAATTAAGTTAATAACAATGTACCTACCTATATAGTTTAAGTTTAAAAAATTTGGCTCTCAAAAGAAATTTCAGTCGTTTTACTGTTGATATTTAGCTCTGTTGACTAATGAGTTTGCCGACCACTGGACTAGATGAATGGTGCAGTGATTCCAAAATAATTTGACCGATCGGTAAAATCACCAGGGGAACTTTATATAAATACTGCTCACTGGGCCCAACTCCAGGCTTATGGAATCGAAATGGCCAGAAAAGCAGCCCTGTATTATCTAGACCAGGGGTGGGGAACCTTTTTTCTGCCAATGGCCATTTGGATGTTTATAACATCATTTGTGCACCATACAAAATGATCAGCTTAAAAATTGGCCTGCTGTATTTGGTCAAACATTTAATCAACTCACCCCTGATGCCTTGGCCGGGCCAGGCCAAATGATTTTACGGGGATGATACGGCCCGCGGGCCAGATGTTTCCCACCCCTGATCTAGAGTTTCACCGACTCTTACAATGGGAATCCCTGGCCAGCGGGGCTGCTGTCCTGTGTTTCACTACAGCTGCTGCTGGGAGCTCTGGGTGTGGGCAGGAGGAGCAGGTTCTCCTGGGTGAGGAACGTGGTGGGCGGAGCTCGGCTAAGCACGTGCACTTGTAGTGTAAACACTCCTGCCGAACCACTGCGGGTTGGGTTGTCTGACCCAGCAGGTCCATGGGCCTTAGTAGCGACACTCAGGAGTAAGACCCGCCTGGAGTGATCACTGTGATCCCGGCTGTGGGAAGCCGGCTTTGACTTAGGTAAGCAGACCTCGGACC
Source organism: Myotis davidii (assembly GCF_000327345.1). Lineage (NCBI taxonomy): Eukaryota > Metazoa > Chordata > Mammalia > Chiroptera > Vespertilionidae > Myotis > Myotis davidii. The sequence continues at coordinate 2,535,028 of NW_006282874.1, forward strand.
AGCTGACCACTCCGCAGCTGCCTGGGCCTTCGCACAGCCCGGTAGCACTTGTTCACACCCCATTACTCCAAGGTCAAGCTCTTGCTTCTACACGGCCCCGAGCCACGGGAAACCAGGCACAGCCTCTTATCGGCGTTGCTATGCTGCAGGGGTAGTACCTACCACGTTTGCTGCAGAAATGAACGTGCGAGTTGAATCCATTTGTGATTGAATTTTAAATGATGTTCCAATTTCCCTTGACCTTTTTGTTGTTGTTCTAGGAGCAGACAAACTGAGAAACTCGAGGTGGATCCCAGCAAGCACTCGTTCCCCGACGTGGCTAACATAGTTGGAGAGAAAACGCCCGCACCCAGAAGAGTCCGACCCGAACCCAAAGTCATGCCACATGAGGAAGATCCAGGCTTTGAAGATGACCCGGAAGTGCCCCCGCTGATCTGACACGTCAGGCTGCAGCGACTGGGGCCCCCTCCCAGGACCCAGCTTTGCTCAGCGCAGAGAGTGTATGCATCTCGCTTGTGGGACACATACAGAGCTATTTACCAACATCACCACCCCAGTGTCGGAGCTCCCACTTGCTGCAGTAATATTCTTAAACCACTTTAAAATGAGAAGTGTACCTTAAATGTGCTATAACCCACTATTTGTCTAGAATAAAGTGTTTGCTAGTGAAAATGAATGTTCAGTAAATCATAGAGCTAACCTAATGCAAATATTCCTTAAACAACCAAAACACATGGTGTTATGGACCGAATGTGCTCCCCACCCCCCAGTCCCCATGTTGAAGCCCTAATCCCACTGAGGTGGTGTTTGGAGGTGGTTAGGTCAGATGAGGTCATGAGGATGGGCCCCCTGGTGGGATTAGTGTCCTTAGAAAAGAGGAACCCCAGCTCGCTTTCTCTCTCCCCACTCTTCTCTCTCTCCACCTCGTGAGGACACTGAGAAGACAGCCGTCTGCACGCCAGGAAGGACTTCCCAGGAACCGCACCAGCCGCACCTTGAACTCAGACGTCCAGCCTCCAGAACCGTGAAAAACCATTTCTGTTGTTCAGGCACCACCCATATATTATTGTGTTACAGCAACCTAAGCATCTGCTGTGTCAACTCCCCCCCCCCCCCCC
>NW_006282874.1:2536205-2537657 GCF_000327345.1 Myotis davidii
AGCCTGTTGTGAGGTCACAGCTCCCACCACTGCCCCTTGGGCACCAAGTTTTCCCCCCACACGGAAGTTGCCACCCTTCCTGCCAGTGCACGTGGCCCTCAGAGGGTGGGGCTGTGTTCCCAGGGCCGGGTGAGCCTCTCAGGGTGATGGGAGCAGCATGTGCTGCCAAGGCCCAGGGCCAGGGTAGGGGCCCTGCTGGAGGGAGACCGTGAAACCGAACCCTGCCTCCCACTAAGCTCAACACATCAAGGTTATTTTCAAAAATATATAATTTTTATTGATTTCAGAAAGGAAGGGAGAGGGAGAGAGAGAAACATCAACAGTGAGAATCACTGATGGGCTGCTTCCTGCATGTCCCCCACTGGGGTGGAGCCCACACCCCAGGCATGTGCGCTGATGGGAATCAAGCTGTGAGCTCTGGTTTGTAGGTGAGCGTGAGCCATGACGGTTGGCACTACACGGTTATTTTTAGGGCTGAGTGTGAAAAGTGAGCCTCTAGACCCCCTTGCCTGGGCTTCGTAAAGGGGATCCCAGCCTGTCTGAACCTTTGCCGAGGTGGGTTTGCACAGTGAGCCAGAAGGTGCAGCGTCGGCTCCCGCTTGGGGCCCGACTCGAATTTCCCTGCCTGAGCCCATCTGCTGACAAAGAAGGGACAGCTTGTGTCCCAGACACTCCTGGGGAGCTCTCCGCATGCCAGTGCTGCTCCACCCAGCCTGCCTGCCCCTCGGGGCACATCCTCTCCTCCAGGCGCCTGTCTCTGATCTCTGCCAGGGCCCTGACCACGCAGCATGCCTGCCGATTGCACGTGACCTTTACCTGGAGGGCCCACGACTTCGGGGGAACACACTTCTGCAGGGGAAGCCCTTCCATCTGGCCCTCTGGGTGTGTGGCGGCTGGCAGCACCGGACCAGAAGTGACAGCACCTTTTCCCTCTCTAGCCTGTCTACCCGCAGGCAGACGATGGCCACCCCCCAGCATATAGCTGACAATGAGCGCAGTGATGGAGCCACCTGCCGCCGTGGCCGGCCTTCCGCACATGCGGGCTGTCCCGGAAGGTGTGAGGAATTCTCTCCCAGGTCGGGGGCTCAGCCAGCCTTGCCCCAGTGGGTGAAGATATGGACCTGCCCCCACCCCTTAACTACCACCCCAGGGGCGTTACATCCTAGGACTTGAGAGAGGCCCTGTGCACTCACACACCACCTCCAGGCACGGCCGTCCTCGCCGTGGCGCGTGGGTTAGATGACGCCACGCCTCTCTCTTTTCATGTCCTGTCTTATTAGCTCTCTTTCCAATGCGATACTGTGATCTATACGACACCATACTGATTCATAAGAAAACTGTACAAAATTCCATACATGTACATCAACCAGATTAAACCCTTACCTCCCATGACATGTGAAGAATCCCAAACTCTCTCCCTGCATGAAAACATTTACAGTGACTCTAGTTTCT
>NW_006282874.1:2537716-2568659 GCF_000327345.1 Myotis davidii
TCCCCCTATTAACCAGCCAGGTTGCTAAGCTGGTGTTAACACCACCGTGCAGGGGTGTTAAAGTGTCCCCAAATTAATAATAGCGCCTCCGCAGCTCTGAGGCAGCGTGTGAGATCGCCTGCCCGAGTGCTACCTGTGCTACCTGAGCGCAGTTAGCACCCCCTCCGTGCTGGCTTCTGGCCAGTGGGGACTCAGCAGAAGAGTCAGTGGGGCGGCATCACCCGCAGCGAATCCTGTGCTCAGAGAAGGTGGGGCCTTCATGCCCACGGTGTCCTTGCCCCCCTCTGCCCCCCTCGGTTGCACTCTCCCTTGCGCATTCAGCCGCCAGCACTCAGGGCCCCAGGCTTCCCGGGCTACTTGTTCCCCCTCTGGGATTGTTCTGTCCGGGACTCGCCCCTTACACAGAGCGCATTGCTTCTCCAGGTAATGGGTAGACCAGTTGTGAGTTGTTGGGGCAACTCCCTGGCACCAAGGACGCTACCCTGCTGCCTTCAGTGCTGCCTCTAAGCTCCCAGGAACCCCCACGCCAGGTGGATGAGGAGCTGGGTGAGGGGTGTCAGCATAAAGGAAGCTCAGTGGAGCCTCCTGGTGGAGTTTCCTCCAGGTGCATCTGGAGGCAGCGCAGCCTGTGCTGAGCCCTGCCTGCAACGTGAATTTTCTCCCCGGGGCAAACACCGTGATTCCCAAAGCGGCCAGTCTTGATCTTTAAAAAGTTTACAAGGACTAATAATCTTATTTGAGATTAAATCTACTCATTCGTCTGTTCATAAAACAGAGCAAACTCAGGCCAGGCCTGTGTGTCCCACAACCAGAAACAGCCTCATAGATACCAGAGAGGCGCCAGGTAACGGAAGGGCAGGTGGTAGCTGAGGGAAGGACTGAGGTGAAAATAGAAAGCCCTAGAAGACGCAGGTTCCCACAAAGATGGGGCACATCCTTGTTTGCCACTTAGGAGCAGTGTGATCTTGGGAGTTCTATCCACGCCCTTTCGGCCTCAGTTTCCTCATCTGTAAAATACGGTTTATAATAATACTGATCTCATGGAGTTGGTTAAGTGCATGTGATGCTGCTGGTACATAATAATCATACCAATAACTGTTAATTGCCAAGATGATGATGATGATGATGATAGTGGTGGTGATGGTGGTATTGGTGATGATGATGGCATGATGATGGTGGTGATGGTGATGATAGTGGTGGTGTGTTGATGTGATGATGGTGGTGATGGTGATGATGATGATGGTGTTGGTGGTAGTCATTGTTTTGATTACAGAGAAGAGTAATGTATACAACTGAGTGAGTAATGAGAAGTGTGGTATTGGAACTGAATAGAATCTAGGAACAGGACTGTCCCATATGGACATTTGATCGATAACAAAGGAGAGACTAGAGCGCAGTAGAGAGAGAATGGCTGCTTCAGTGACTGTGCCACATCAGGGACTATCTATATGGGAAAAATAAAGCCTGGCCCCAAGCTCACATAAAACCCAACACAAACGGTTATTTTTAGATGTGAATGTGCCTCTGGGACAGCGCCACCTGCTGGGGCCTTCCCAGGTGGTTAATGCAATCTGTCTGCCCCTGTTGCTCACCAGCGCACATTAATAATGAGCCAGATAACTATATCTTAAAAGCGAGAATAAGGGCAGCTGCTTCCTCTTCCGTTTCCCTCGATCCATGTGGTGAAATCCGATCCTCTTGTTCCCACATGGTGAGCAAAGCTTGGGATGAGCCTTGGCAGGAAAACCATCGTCTCGGCCCCACCTGCAGCGTTTCTGTGTGGCAGGCCCGTGACCCGGTCCATGCATGCAGTGGGTGCCTGGTTTCTGAAGCTGTTCTCCAGGACCCGTCGTCTCTCTCACAGCCTCATGAGCACCCAGTGCCAGGGTCTGGATGCGAGTGCAGCCCTTTTCCAGATGGCTCCACACAGATGGAGGTGACATTATACTAAAAGGAGACAGGCTATTAATAAACAGACAAACAATACGCAAGCCAGCCAGCCCCGTGGTGCAGGAGGGATGGAGAAGAGTAAGCAGGGGGGAGGCACAGACATTGCGAAGGGGCTGCTGTGACACGCGTGGTCCGGGAGGGGGGCATTGAAGCAAAGAACTCGGGGAGCTGTCAGAGCCAGGCTGGCTGCTTTGGGAAGAGGGTTCCGAGTGGGTTAAGGAATCAATGCAAAGGCCCTGTGGTGGGAATGAGCTTAGTTCTTTGGAAGAGTGACCAGGGGCCACATGGCTAGAGAAGGAGGGGCAGGTCAGTGAGGGAGATGCCGTGAGGGGGCTGATGGGGCCAGAGGCTACGGCACCTCACAGAGCTCTGTCACCTCTTTATTCCGCGTGACACGGCAGTGTGTGGCGGGGAGGACACAAGGGTGGGGCAAGGGGCAAGACTGTTCCCAGAGGCCCACTTGGCTGCTCCCTAGGGGCGAGGAGAAACGCCAGGGACCTGTTCGAAGTGGTGGTGACAAGGCAGAGAGGCGGTACTGGCTTGGATGGGGGTGGTTGCAGAGGTTGGGAGAAGTGACAGTTCTGCATAGATTTTGAATTTTGAGGAGTGATGCATAACGATTCGTACATGGAATGAGTGTGTGTTAAGGGTGGCACTGAAGGGTTTGAGGCAACTTGAACTGAGATCTGTGAGAGTGGGAGGGATGGTGGTCTGGGCGGTGGAAGGTGGGTTTGTCCAGGGAGATGCTGAATTGCCAACGCCTGCCTTCTGCATAGCCAACGAGGGGCGTCCTGGGCAGACGGGCCCTGGTGCGAGCATGTTTCGGGGACACTCAGTGGCGAGTCTCTGACCTCGTTGCCAGCGAAGGACATTCACTTGCAGAGGTTACTATGTCTGACATCCAAGACCAGCTGACGAGCCGGCACTTGAACCCAAATCGGAAACCACCCTCCTGAGCAGAATTCCTCTCCTGCGGAAGAAGGTTTTAGATGTAAAAGAAAATCCGCTTTCTGAGCCAGATCCAGAGCAGCCGCCTCCCACTCACTTGAAAAAAAAAAAAGGTGAAATCCCGCTTTGGAGCCACTCGCTGGCTTCCAGCGCCGTCACGCGTCACAGCTCGCCCAGTGAAGTGTTTCTGGCAGGGACACGGGGGACACGGGGGACAGGTCCTCCTCCGCCTGGGACCCGCGTGCCTGTGCTTTTCCCACCTGCAGGACTGGGACCTGAGAGATGACCCAGAAGCTCCATCGCCTCTCCCACGGAGTCCCTCCCACGGGCTGGGGAATGGGTGGACGGTCCCCAGGCCCGCAGCCAAGGGAAAGCGGGGCCGAGAGCCTGGCTCACGCAGACGGGAGCCGCCAGAGAGGAGGAGAGGCCGGTCCCGCGGGCCTCTGCCACCGCCATGCTGGATGGAGGAGCAGGAGACAGGCTCCGGGGGAAGGAGACGCACATCCCTATGTGCCATCCGTAGAGGGTATGAAATGATGCCTCCCCCGCACCCTTAGGGAGAGCATGGAGTGTGGCGTGGAAGAGAGGTGAGGAGCGAGCGTTACTCGGTGCTTCCTTGGTGCCCTCAGTGGTAAAGGTGCCGCAGCTGGGCCGTGTGCCGACACCAGCGCTGTCCCGCAGCCTCCCCTCCGGGGGACCTTCATTGCCTCCATCTCTTCAGACTGGGCAAGCTATTTCCTGCCTCTGCGCCTGTCAGGTGCCTCTGAACAGCCACGCCTGTCACATGTGGATTCATCCTTCGAGGAGTGGTTTAAACGTAACCACTTCCAGGAACTTTCCAGGCAAATTGAGGGCCCTCCTCCCACATGCCGACCCGCGTTGACAATGTTTCCATTAGGGCAGGTATTTCATCACGTCCTGGTCATCTCTGTGCCAGCACCAGGGATGCCCCAGCAGCCGCCTGGTGAGTCTGCCCCATGACCTTGAGCATCTCCAAGGCTGGACCGGCTCTCACCCGCCTTGTATGCTCAGCCCCGAACAGAGAATCCAGGCTGTCGGGGCCGCCACGACCTCAGATATGGCTGGTCACTGTGGTCTGGGGAAAGGGAGTGTGGCGAGCTGCAGCCTCGCCCGGGAAGGACACGTCAGTTCTGTTTTCTGGCCAAAGGAGGTCGCGTGGCTGTGCTCCACTTCACAGGGGCAGGGAAGCGCCATGCTCACATGCCAAGCGGAGAACTGGGCCCTGGCTGGTTTGGCTCAGTGGATAGAGCATCAACCTGCAGACTGAAGGGTGCGGGTTCAATTCTGGTCAGGACACATGACCAGGTTGCGGGCTCAATCCACTGTAGGAGGCGTGCGGGAGGCAACTGATCAATGATTCTCTCTCATCATTGATGTTTCTCTCTCCCTCTTCCTCTCCCTCTCCCTTCCTCTCAGAAATCCATAGAAATGTATATATAAAAAAGGAGAACTGGGAATTAGGGCGCACGGTACCAGGGACTGCCCCTGTGGATAAGGCTTTCGGCACTCCTGGAATGGTGGTGTAAGTTTTAAGGATTAGGTAATGCATGCATCAAGTGCTTAGAAAACTGTGAAATGCTGCACGGAAATCATTTCTAAGTTGTCATCAAAGCATAATGTTACAGACGTGCAGACAAAGAACATGTTAAACCCAACATGAGAGATTGGGGAAGGCTTCGTGGAAATAGCAGTCTCTGTAAGATAATTAGAATCTAGACACGTGCAAACGGTAGAGCAGGCCTCCCAGGAGGAGGGCAGCAAAGGTCTGGAGAGAGTCCAGGAAGGAGCACATTCGAGGATGGTGTATCTCGGGCAGCCTGCGGAGGAGGCTCTGTGGAAATGGCCTCCCTTGGAGGGAGGAGCCCCAGGGCTGGCTGGGAAATAAAATGCCATCTCAGAAGCAAAGGTGCCCATATGCAAGCACCCAGATGCCACGGACACAGCCCAGCCCCAGCCCACAGTCATGCGGGCAGACCGCTGAGCTCATCAGCCTCCCGAGAGCTCATTACACAGGCTGGCACGTGCGTGCCCCTGCCACTCATCCACCCAGACAGAACCGCGGAGATGAGATCATCCCCATCTGAAAAAAAAAAAAAAATCCTCACTTAAACAGCAGAAATGCTCGGCCACCTGCTGTCAGGGAAGCTGCCGCCCTGGAAAAGAGAGAGAGAAAGTCCCCCAAATTAGTGTTGAATCTCTCCCAAGAACCATCAATATTTCTGGAAGCCCCCAGAGAACAAATGCTTCTTCGGGCCTGGCGAGATCTGCAGCGGATGGCGGGAGGCCACTCAGTGCCATGTTCGGTGGGTGACATCTAAGACAGGCGGTCGGCAGCTTGGGAGGAGAATATGCCCCACCCGTCGGCTGTTGAGAACACAGGCAATGTTTTTATTTTCCAGAAAACTCAGAGCAGGATGCCTATTACAGGCCTGTGTTCGTATTTGTAACCCGAGTTTTCCACTGACCTGCTCAATAAAGCAGAATCTTCAAATGCTGCCTCCCCCAGTCTTTCCTTCACGGGTGTCTTATGACGATGTGAGGTCTGGGCCCAGGCCTGGCCTTCTTGGCCCAGCCATGAAGGTCTGGGACCTGGATGGAGGTCTGAGCCCCGGATGTAGGTGTGGGTCCTGGTAGGTAGGTCTGGGCACTGGAGGCCTCTCTAGGCCCCGGACGGAGGTTTGGGTTGGGGCAGGACCTCCGGATCATGAAATGGTGGTCTGTACTACTGTGGATGTCTAGTCTCCGGGATGGCCTTTTGGGCCCCACCGAGATGTTGTGGGACCCAGATGTAGGTCTGGGCACTAGAGTGATGTTTGGGCCCCGGGTTGAGGTTTGGGTCAGGGGCAGGACTTCTGGATCATGAAATGGTGGTCTGGAATATTTTGGATGTCTGGACCCTTACAAAGGTCTAAACACTGGGTTCTGGGTCTGGGCCATGGGGTCGTCTTCTGGCCCCCCTAGAACGTGTGGGATCCGGGTGGAGGTCTGGGACCTAGAGGGCTGTCTGGGCTTTTGGTCCCTGGTATAAAGGTCCTGGCCCCCGACTGAGGTGTGCTTTGTGGGCTGTACCTTGGCTCTAGGAATTGAGGTCTGGGTCCTTGGTATAGGACTGGATTCTGGGCTCCAGGTCTGGGCCCCGGGATGTACTTCTGGGCTCTTTTATGAAGTTCTGTTACCCGGATATAGGTCTAGGGCTCTGGATACAAGCTGGATTATAGGTTGTAGGTCCATGCAGTGGGATGGAGGTCTGCTCCCTGGCATGGTGCCTATGCCCCGGATGTAAGTCTGAGCCCTGAAATGATGCTACAGAGGAAATGGGGCCTGTGTTGGCCACGGTCAGAAGTTGAGTTTTAAGAGCAGAAAAGGGTGGTCAATGAGTTTTCTCAAAGGTGGGGTGGCTGGAGGGCAGGAGGGAGGACTGGCAGGTGGTTTATTTCCTCGTATCAGTTCTCTGTCTCATGAGAGCACCGGCCACATTCAAGGTGGATTTGGCCAAACTTAGGGAAGCAGACTGTGTTCTGTGCAAGTTCCCTCTGCAGTCAGTGGCCTATCTCTGAGGCCGAGGCGTCCCCCCTTTCTGAAAATGAACCTTCTAACCACTTCCCTGCCCACAGCTCACCCTCCCCCGTGGCAGACTTACTGTCCATGTCCCCTGAGCACTGGGCCTCAGTAGGTACATTGGAGCCAACTCTACACAATAGGTCAAGCCCTAGTGGTGCTTTAAGGAGCAAAAATGTCCATACTTTTAGAAAGTGTTCTTTTTCAGTTCACAAGGAGCACCTCATTGATCTCATTTTGACCCCAGATAGTGGGCACTCTCATTTGAGAGGTGCAACATAACATAATGGGGCTCCAAGAGGCAAAAAAGAAAATTTATGAATGGGCAGGTACAGCAATTAAAATAATGTTAACTTCAAAGAGCATCAGTTCCACTAGGGGAGAGACATTTGGGATCAATGGGTGGGCAGAGTAGATGAGAGTCCTTGGGAAGGATGTTCTGTCTGTGGGGTTCAGGGTTCTGTTTGGTTTATGCCTGGTTTTCATGTCCCTGGGCTGTGGCTCCTGTGTGTTTCTCTCCCTCAGGTTTTCATACTTCCTGCTTTCACAGTTTCGTAGCCCAATTGCATATCCTTAGCACCCCGAGCTCACACACAGCCTCCGTGCCTACAGCTTCCCTTCTCTGTGTCACCGGGGCAAGGATTTCCACCTGGATGCCCCACCAGCAAACTCACCCCCAAACTCACCTTCCACACCAGCTCCTTGCTTCCCAAGCTCACCATCGACCCAATCTCCCAAACCCACCATCTACCCAATCTCCCAAGCCGTGGATATGGAGCCATCATAGTTCTGTGTGCACGATACATACATGTCCAGAAAATGTTGCTAGTTCACTCCCCTGCCCATTTGAGAGCTGACATATACATATGCTTTTATTAATTAGACAAAGAACTTTGAGAGCAAAAAACAAGGATTATGAAAATGAGGCTGATGATTCAAGTCTGAAAATTTAGTTAAGTGTTGTTCACCCCACATGACTTTGCTAAGGAAATATGGGATTGGAAAAGTATTGGGCGGCTGGAGGAAGTGAGGGGCAGTTGGGAAGATAGACCACCACTGCGGAAGTTACGTTGCAGTAGAATTAGCCTGTGGAGCTTTGCAGAGAAGCTGACGAGAGGAAGTAGACCCAGGCAGAGGAAGGCACCCATCACTTCTTTCATTATAGAAGGCCGAGCAAGACATCTTCTCCCCCGCTCCGCCTCCCCCCCTCCCAATCTACAGGCACAGCATTTTGTGTGATCACCCTTTTAGGACAAATTAAGCATTGTGACAATTCTGTGAGCTCCGCTCTTTCTCTCTCATGTTCCCTAACATGTCTGCTGAAATGACTAACTGCCTGACCTAGATGTTGGAATCATCAAGGGGGTGGGCATTGACTGACTTATTCTTGAATCCCTGGTGCTTCGACCATGCCAGGTAAATAGAATTTATTAGTCAATATGTCTGTTGAATGACTGAATGAATGGATCAATAGGCAATGACATCTATTATCTGCAAGAAGATTGCAATGCATTGTATGCAGGAGAGAGCACCCAGGGAGAGAGAGTTAGAAGGTCTGGAAAATCCAGGGCACAGCTCTCAGAGCTGCACACTGTCCTTAGTGTGGGAACAAGGCTGAGGTAGACCGGTAGGCCTCCAGGACTTCAAATACAATGTTAAAAATCGAATCTGGCCCTAGCCAGTTTGGCTCAGTGGGTAGAGCTTCGGCCTGGGGACTGAAGGGTCCCAGGTTTGATTCCTGTCAAGGGCACATGCCCGGGTTGCAGGCTCAAACCCCAGTATGGGGTGTGCAGGAGGCAGCTGATCAATTATTCTCTCTCATCATTGATGTTTCTATCTCTGCCTCTCCCTCCTTCTCTGAAGTCAATAACAAATAAAAATAAAATCTGAGTGCCTCATTTCTCCTGTGGTTCGTTCTACATTGCAGACCATGCTGGCAGTATCTTTAAAACGATGGTTCATGATAATTCATAATCCCAGCGTGTTTGAGGTGGAAAGCGCTGGGAAGCTGGGAGATGTCGCAAACCATCTATCTCAGAAGGCCCTCTCACAACGTGAATGACACTCACATGGAAGGGAACTGAAAGACCTGTCAATCCACCTTCCACATTAAAGATGCGTAAGCTGAGGCCCAGGAAAAGGAGGCGATTTGGTCAAGGGCCATGTAATAGAGTTGTTGGTTTTTTTAAACATATTTTTATTGATATCAGAGAGGAAGGGAGAGGTAGAGAGAGAAACATCCATGATGAGAATCATTGATTGGCTGCCTCCTACACACCCCACACTGGGGATTGAGCACGCAACCCGGGCTCCTGCCCTGACCGGGAATCAAACCCTGACCTCCTGATTCATAGGTGGACGCTCAACCACTGAGCCACGCCAGCTGGGCCGTGTAATAGAGTCTTTATAAGTGCTCTCTTGTCCTCATTTTGAGGCCCTGGCTAGAAGATAGATAGTTCATGGCCCGAGCAGCTGGTTAAATCCACACCCCAACCCTTCCTTTCCGTCCTTTCCTTCCTTCCTTCTTTCCTTCCTTCCTTCCTTCCTTCCTTCCTTCCTTCTCTCTCTCTTCTTTTCTTTTCTTTTCTTTTCTTTTCTTTTCTTTCTTTCTTTCTTTCTTTCTCTCTTTCTTTTCTATATGTATATTTTATTGATTTTTTTACAGAGAAGAGGGGAGAGGGATAGAGAGTTAGAAACATCGATGAGAGAGAAATATTGATCAGCTGCCCTGTGCACACCCCCTACTGGGGATATGCCCGCAACCAAGGTATATGCCCTTGACTGGAATCGAACCTGAGACCCTTCAGTCCACAGGCTGACACTCTATCCACTGAGCCAAACCGGTCAGGGCCCCAACTCTCTTTCTTGCTGGCATCTCACGCTCTGGGCTGCTGCACTCAAGCTAATTGCCCCAGGGCCAGGAACGGGACAACCAGGGGCAGTCCCCACGCCCTAAAATGCACTGAACTTGCTCCAACCAGCCGATCCTGAGGGGCTCAGCCTGCCTCCCTGGTTTCCTCCCCAGGAAGCCACAGCAAAGGAGTCTGCCCACGGTTCCCTGCTCTGCCTCCTGAGTGACCCCAGAGCACCCCCGGGGGCGACCCTGCCTGGCAAACCCTGGGAGAGCTGAGCTGCGAGGCTGACAAGATAGTAACACCCCTTCCAGTCTCCCTCTTTCCTTCCCACCCTTCCCTTCCTTCCCTCCCTTCCTTTTTTCATTCCTTCTCTTTCTTCCTTTCTTACAAAATAAAACACACACACAGACATCTCACCATTGCTAATAGCTTGTTTATTTCTCGTCCTTTGTGGAATAAGGTTCACGGTGAATGCCTGGGACCTGAGGACTGGCCTGGAAGGAAGTGCATGCCTCTAATGCAGTGGTTCTCAACCTTCCTAATGCCGTGACCTTTGATACATGTCCTGGTGGCCCCCAACCATAAAATTACTTTCGTTGCTACTTCGTCACTGTAATTTTGCTACTGTGATGAATCGTCATGTAAATATCTGATATGCAGGATGTATTTTCATTGTTACAAATTGAACATAGTTAAAGCATAGTGATTAATCACAAAAACAATATGTAATTATATATTTGTTTTCTGATGGTCTTAGGCGACCCCTATGAAAGGGTCGTTCAACCCCAAAAGGGTCGCGACCCACAGGTTGTGAACCGCTGCTCTAATGGCACTCTCCCATCTGACCTATCCTCAGTTTCACTTTCCCCATGATCCGAAAATATTAAATGGAAAATTCCAGAAATAAAAAACCCTCAAGTTTTACCTTGCTCACCTTCTGAGTAGCGTGAGGAAATCTCGCGAGTCCCGGTCCGTCCCACGTCGACGTGAGTCTCCCAGGCACCGTTCGAGTAGCGCAAGGAAATCTCGCGAGTCTCTCTCCATCCCACGTGGACGTGAGTCTCCCAGGCACCGTTCGGAGTAGCGTGAGGAAATCTCGCGAGTCCCGGTCCGTCCCACATCGACGTGAGTCTCCCCTGCGTTTGACGTCTTCACGCTGCAGACGCTCCCTGTTGGTAGCGTCTTGGCCATCGCCTCGAATGTCAGGTGTCTCGGTGTTCGCATGCAAGACCCCGATTTTAGTTCATTATGGCCCCAAAGCGCGAGGGCAGCGATGCCAGCAACCTGGGTGCGCCACCGAGGAGCCTAAGCGAGAAGGTGAGTAACAGAAACTCCATGGAAACAGGCCGAGTCCGCGAGGAAACGGGCCTCCGACCAGGAGGGGTTGGTGTTGGTGGGCGCTCAGGGCTGGCCTCCTCCCGCGCTGGGAACCTGGCGGCTGCATCAGCACCGAGCGTCACACCCACGGCGGCTGCCTGGGGAGGAGGAGGAAGACCAGCTCTTGCTGGGGTTTGTTTTGCTGGGAATGGGAGTCGTTTCCCAGAAGCCCCTCCGCGGGCTCCCTTCTCAGGACTCCGCCCCTAGAATCCAGCCAAGTATTTGTTCCTGAACGAGTCATGGGCAGAGAAGGTGCAGTCGCACAGGCCTCCCGGACTTCTCACGGCGGCCCCATGGCCCTTTTCACACGATGCCTTCACTTGGTGTGTCGGACACTAAGCTCAGCACCTTACCTCCGGGTAGTTCTCCAGTGACAGTCCCCGTTAGGACGTTCACAGTTTCAGTGTATCCACCATTCTTCATGCTCAGGCATGTGGTGCATGCAATGGGCAGGAAGGCAGCCAGACCTGGCACAGTCCCTTCTCTACCCCCAGGACCTTGGCAGCCCGGAGATTTATTAGTCCCTTGAGGTTCTGTTTCCTGATCCCCAAATGGGTGGAAATCATAGTGCCTATCTCTAGGATCGTTGTGAGGTGGACCTCCTAGGAGATCATCAATACATCGACAACACAAAGTCATTACTCAGCAGGGTGAGCCAAGGGCGGGGCCTCAGGTCCCTGTCTGGGTGACAGGCTTCAGCCACTCTTGTCCTAGCCCTGGATATTCCTATTGTTGTTGAACATGTGTTGACCTTCGATGTAGATGAGACTGTGCTGCCCACAGCTTCAGCCAAAGGCCATTAGGAACACACCTGTAGTTGACCATTGCAGCAAGGAGCGGGATGGGGGTCGTCTCAGTAAAAGGGTGCTGGAAAGACCTATTCTAGGGTTCGGGCTTTGGGGGCTTAGGGGGTGTCTAAAGAAACAGGGCTCTAGCTGGTTTGGCTCAGTAGATAGACGTCGGCATGTGGACTGAAGGATCCTGGGTTCGATTCTGGTCAAGGGCACATGCCCAGTGTGGGGCGTGTAGGAGGCAGCCAATCAATGATTCTCTCTCATCATTGATGTTTCTATCTCTCCCTTCCTCTCTGAAACCAATAAAAATATATTTTGGGGAAAAAAGAAACAGGGATCATTTCTGGTTGGATGATGTCAGAAAGCGGGACAAGCAGATGATTCGGTGTCTTGGTAACTCTCACCTACACTGAGGGCAGGAGAGGGCGGATGAGACTGTGATTGAAAGATGAGTCGCAGTCACGCATTCTAGCAGAGAGAGGGTGCTGGCCATTGGTGGGTGGATATTTTGTTTTCGTCTGAGCTCAGACAAAATTGTGAGGTGGCCTGGTTTTGTCTCATTTCCCCACAGTCTCGGAGTAACCTTGTCCGGCGTTGGCATTGTGTGGCTTGTCCATGTCCAGCAGGAGTGTGGGCATGGATCAGCTGGGAGTGTCCAGCCGGCTCCCGGAGGGTAGGGGCTGCTGGTTCTTCTTTCTTAGTTCCTAGAGACAAAACTAAGTCCCTGCCCTCAGGAAGCTCACAGCCTTGAGGGCAGCAAACCTTTACCATATTCTCTGAGAATAATGCAATTGTCATTATTATTATTATAATTATTATTACTGTAGTCATGGAGGTCTATCCACAGAGAGGAGAGCCCTCCAGCAGCAGGCGGGGAGAGGCAGGGAAACCCCCACAAAGGAGCATGCATTTGATCTGGGACGGAGAGAGGGAGGGAAAACCCTTTATGTGCACGGCAGGCGATGTGTTCCAAATTATAAATTCAATTCAAGCCCCAGAAACTTTGCAACTATGGACGTTTTTCCCCCCAGGAAGAAAAATAGCCTTTCTATTTTCATCACGGAAACCGCCATTTGTCATTCTCAAGGTGCCTCCCGTGCCTTTGTCTCTTCTGTCAGCTGCCAGCAGCGTTGCTAAAAATAGCAGGCGGAGGGCACCGCTCCACACTGAGCATTAAAAATAGAAAGGGAAGCACTGCTGTGAATAATGCATAGGAGAGAATCCCGCCCACGCCCACGCAGGCTCCAGGTCCTTGGGGCCTGGCTCCCCGCAGAGGCCCACTGGGCATGGGGGGATTAAAGCCTTTGTTTGGCTCCTGCTTCAGTAAAAGGGCATCCCACAAATTCCAACCTGCTTCTCAGCCGGCCATGGCAGGGAGGGAGGGGAGAAATGGGGGCTCGGCCAGCATTCTGGAATGCAAAGCAGGTGTCTAATTTGTAGGTGCAAACTCAAATGCCATCCAGAGCCAAGATAAAGGCGGCCACGCCCCATCTAAAGGCATGTCGTTTCTTTCTTTCTTTCTTTCTTTCTTTCTTTCTTTCTTTCTTTCTTTCTTTCTTTCTTTCTTTCTTTCTTTCTTTCTTTCTCTCTCTCTCTCTCTATGCTCCCCATTGGGTATGGAGCCCACAACCGGGGCATGTGCCCTGACTGGGAATCAAACCCTGACCTCCTGGTTCATAGGTTGATGCTCAACCACTGGGCCACAAAGTTTCATTAGAAAGTACCCACTGCTAAGCGAGCCGAGCTTGTCTGCAAGGGGCGGGGCTCTGACCATCAGGTAGAAATCTCTGAAATCCAAGCACTGCTCAACGTGGAAACATCAGCCAGAGGGCCTCCCCACATCCGTGAGCATCGCAGGCTACTGATCAGTCTGATTGAATAACCAAATCCTCCAAGAAAGACACACAAAAATTTCCCGACTCGTCCCCCATGACCAGACTTGACTTCCTTTCTGTGGTCCCAGATGGTTAGAGCAGAAAGAACTGAGATTGGTGGGTAAATTAGAGGCGCTGAGGTCCAGAGAAGGGGAGGAAGTTGTCTCAGGTCACACTGCACCCTAGCCTCACTGGTCTGCCCCTGACTTTGCCTTCCCCATGGGTTCTTGCTGAGTCCCATTTTCGAATCCTTGGTGAAATAGGAAACTCATTCCCAAATGCAGACTCCCTCTGCTCCTCTGAGCCTTGAGTCTTATAGAATTCACCCTGTCTAAATGGGGTATGCCTCACTCGTGGTATGCGGTCCCTTTCTGGTCCTGGGGTGTGGAAAGTTCAGCATCCAGGCAGTGGGTGGCGATCCGGCTGTTCATGTTCACTGTGGAGGAGAAGACTGAGGGGAAACGGGGCTATTTTCAAATGCCTGAGGGTTCTCAGGTGTAAGGGGAAATGGGTGTCTGTGTGGAGGGGAGGCAGAAGAACTCAGCAGAGGCGGTGCAGGTATTAAATCTGATTGTCTTCCTTGTCAGGACCATGTTTCTAGAACCACAACTGCCCAGGGGTGGAATCGGCTGGTCATGGCAGGGGACCAAGCTGAGGGCCACATGGTCTGGCCCTGGGTGGGCAGGGCTGTTTGGGAGCCCTGGCTCCGCCCCTCACCAGCTGAGGGGTTTGCCCACTTTAGTGAACCTCTCCAATCCTACTTCCCCATCTGTGAACTGGTGGTAACACCAGCACCTGCTTCACTGGGTTGTTTTGAGGATTAACTGAAAGGAAGCTCAGTCCTTGGTAAGTTCTAGTTATAAATACTGAGCTGCTAGGCTAGGAGCTCCCATGCCAGTAGTTAAGGCTAGACAATCCCTTGGGATTGATAGTCCAGCTGCAAATTGAGAAGTATACTTAGGACTCTGCTGAAATTTTCTTTCTAAGCCCTCGTTCTGTTTTGATTGGATTTTGTATAAAAGATGCTGCTGATACAGCTGTTTCAGAGATGGGTGCTTGCCATGTTTTGACAGTTTCCTTGTACATTTCTTTGGGGCTTCCTTAAAATGCGTTTCGATGAGCTTTAAAATGAGTAGCTTCTATCACCTCGCAGCTGCCTGGACCTGGAGTAATTTCTGCCCTTGGCCACTTTAATGAAGTCGTTACAGTGACAAAGTGAGTTGTGGGCCACATATCCCCAGGAGGTTTGGGCCAGGGAGACATCTCTTTTCAGCAGCAATCCCAGGATGGGATGGGTCTTCTTTCTCCCCCACCTGACCAGTTTTCACGTGCCCGTGAGAGTTCCAGGGCATGGGAGATGCTCAGTGATAATGTGTTCTCTCCCCTGATGCCCCAATCGAGCAAAGTATATGCCCTGAAGGCCCACCAGCCACGTCAGAGCCATGTAATGGGGACAGTGGTGTGATCTTCCTCTCTGCTCCCCTGCTGGGCTTCGGCTGAGCCATTCCATGCTCTGCGCAAGGCAAAGGAAGGGAGGGCAATGATGACGTCAGTGGGAGACTAGAGAGAACCATGTGTGTGCAGTGATTCTGTAAACATGGAATTGTGAAATCGCTGCCATGTCAGTTTCAGGGGCTGGAGTGGGACACCAGATAGAGGCAACCTAGGTACCTAGGAAGCTGACTTGAGATCATGATGATCACTGAAAAGCACTGAGCACTTAGTATGTGCCAAGCGACTTACATGATCTCATTTATTCTCACAGCAGTCTTGTCACATAGCTGCCGTCGGCATGGCATCTCATCCTGAAGATGAGGGAATTGGGGCGCTGAGGGTGGAAGGACTGTCCCCAAGGTCATTCAGCTGAGAGCAGTACACTTGGGCTCACAGTTAGGTATGTAGGTTTGATAGCTGTAACAGGTTCAAATACAGTGGCTTAACCAAGTCAGACGTCAGTTTTCCTCATGTGTACGTCTTAGTGTACGTTGTCAGGGGCTAAGCTTCTTCGCTCCTGTCACTCAGCCATCCCTACGGTGTTGCCCCATCATCATGGTCCCTGAGGACTGGCCATCACACCTCCCAGGTGGCAGGAAGTGGGTTAGGGGCAACACCTTACCCTGTCTTTTTGTGTGTGTGTTTTTAAAATATATTTTTATTGATTTCAGAGAGGAAGAGAGAGGGAGAGAGATAAAAACATCAATGATGAAAGAGCATCATTGACCGGCTGCCTCCTGCACGCCCCCCCACTGGGGATCGGGCCCACAACCCGAGCATGTGCCCCTCCCCAGAATCGAACCCGGGACCCTCCAGTCCACAGTCCAATGCTCTGTCCACTGAGCCACACCAGCAAGGGCCCTTACCCAGTTTTAAGTTAGAATTTATTGTTGTCACTAATGCAATAGTAACAAGGGAGTAGTAGTGGGCAGCCACTCTGTACTGTATCTCTTACTGAGAGGTATTGGAGAGGGCATGACTGGGACTTTGACATGTGAGACAGAAACATAAGCTGCATCATAAACATTTGGCAGCACCTGCCGTGTACAAGGAAATGTCTGAGAGGCCACGGAGAGGACTTATCCTATATAATGGAAGCCTGATATGTTAAGTGTCTGACCATTCATTCGACTGTTTGACCAGTTGCTAAGATGTGCACTGACCTCCAGGGGACAGACGTTCGTACTGGTAGGTTAGCTTGCTGCTGGGGTCCTGCTGATTGGGACTGGGCAAGAAGGGCCGGGCATACCCTGAAGCCCTCCCATGGTCCCTCCCTGGCCTTGATCTTGCACCAGTGCGAGCTACCCTACCAGTGCGCAAATCCGTGCACCGGGCCTCTAGTAAGCTATAACCCTGCACACAAGAGGATAGCAGGAGTTGAGTCCCTACTTAGTACCTGGAACTAGCCTGTATACTTCTCATCAGTAGGTTGTACAATGGTCTCAACACAGCAGTTGAGAAATGAGAACATTAAGACTCAAAGAGTGAAATACTTATCTAGGTTCATGTGTGTAGTAAGTGGTCAGGTCAAGATTCAAAATCCCAGCAATGTGACCTGGGGCAGGTTGCTTAATTTCCCTGTGCTATGACTTCCTCAATTTCTAAAGTGGAGAAATGGTACCTATCCCACAGGATTGCTACAGGCTGTGGATGCTCCCATGCACTTAATGCTCTTGGGAGAGGACCTGCCCATAGTAAAACCCCAGCAAATAGTTAGACATTATTGTTGTTGTTGATATTGCTGCTAGTATTAGTACTAATATTATCTTTACACTGTGCATCCAATCCTAATCCAAGCGTGATAAATGCTACATTAGGCCTACAGGAGGCTGGGAAGGTCCACAGAGAGGGTAGACTATCCTTTTGATTCTAAAACATAAATGAGCCTCATAGGAAAAAAGAATTTGCTAGATTTGGTGAGAAGGATAGGATTTTAACAGGCAGAGATGGGAGTGAGGCTGGATGACATTCCAAGGAGAGGGATCTTCTTAGAAAAAGGCATCGGGAAAGAAAATGGCATGTGTATCAGGGGATCGAGAAACAGTGGAGGTGAGGCAAATGAGTGGGAGATGAGGCAGGAAAGGCGGGGTGCACCAAAGCAGGGAGCTAATTTAAGGAGGTTAGCCTTTTACCTGAAGGCAATGGGGAGTCCTCCAAGGTTTTGATCAGCACTGTGCCAGGGGAAGATTGCCATGGCAACAGCTCTGGGGGAAGACTGGCGGGTGGAGAGGCCAGCTCAGTAACTAGAGCCGTGGTTTAGGTAAAGATCCGAATTATAGCTATGGCTTTGGGAGAGGCTAGGAGGGAACTAAATAAGGGCAGCGTGTAGGGGAGAATGAAAGGATCCTAGTGTTTTGTGCATTGAGGGGAAGGGAGATGGAACAGTGAAGCTGCAATGCATGGGCCCACTGTCTGAAGCACAGGCTGTGATCATTCAAGCCTCATAGCCTGACGCTGTCTGCCTGTGGTGACACATTTCTGAATTATTTCCTTTTATCTTTTTCCAATTGGTTTTGGTTATACTTTGAACTATTCACTCACTCACTTTGTTAAGCCATGTGCTCAGAGTCTATGTTAAACAAGTTCAATCAGTAAAGAGGTCATGTCTGCTTTAGAGAATCCATTTGTATTTATTAGCAAGGTATAGGGTTGGCTGCTGTAACAAAGAGGCCCTGCTATAGGCCGGATATTTGTGTCCCCCTATCCCTGCTCAAATTCATATGTTGAACCTAGTCCCCAGTATGCAGAAATTAGGAGGTGGGTCCTGGGAAGTGTATTAGCTCATGAGGATGGACCCCTCATGAATGGGATTAGTGCCCTTATCAAAGAGACCTCAGAGAGCTCCCTCAGCCCTTCCACCATGTGAGGACACAGCGAGAAAAGGACTGCCTGTGAACCAAGAAGAGGGCTCTCACCAGAGACTGACTTGGCCAGAGCCTTGATTTTGGGTTTCCCCGCCTCCACAACTGTGAGAAATGCTGTTTCTAAGTCACCCTGTCTGTTATTTTCTTACAGCAGCCTGAATGGACAGGCCCCCAATTACATTGGTTTGAACAAGCCACACATTAGTTTCTCTTTCTTGTGTAAGTTCAGTGTTTGTTCAGAGGTGGTTGGAGGGCCTGAGGATGAAAGGAGATTTGCCTACTTGTACAGCAGTTCTCAATCTGTGGGTCGCGACCCCTGAAAATACATACTGCATATCAGATATTTACATTATGATTCATAACAGTAGCAAAATTACAGTTATGAAGTAGCAACGAAAATAATTTTATGGTTGGGGTCACCACAGCATGAGGAACTGTATTAGCGGGTCGCGGCATTAGGAAGGTTGAGAACCACTGTAAGCTGTTCTGCCATCACATAACCCACAGCGGCTGCTCTAGCTCCTGCTGTTGTGTCTACATTCAAACAGACAGGAAGTTGGGGGAGAAAGGGAGGACTCCCTTTCCTTTTTTTAAAAAAAGATATTTTATTGATTTTTTACAGAGAAGAGGGGAGAGGGATAGAGAGTTGGAAACATCAATGAGAGAGAAACATCTATGAGCTGCCTCCTGCACACACCTACTGGAGATGTGCCCGAAACCAAGGTACATGCCC
Organism: Myotis davidii; assembly: GCF_000327345.1. NCBI lineage: Eukaryota > Metazoa > Chordata > Mammalia > Chiroptera > Vespertilionidae > Myotis > Myotis davidii. Next base: position 2,556,185 of record NW_006282874.1, read on the forward strand.
TTGACCAGATTCGAACCTGGGACCTTTCAGTCTGCAGGCCAACACGCTATCCATTGAGCCAAGCCGGTTAGGGCTCCCTTTCCTTTTAAGATCATGACCCTGAAGGTGAACACATTGCTTCCATTCATATCCCATTAGCTACAATATGTTCACATGGCCACCTACCTTTAAGGGAGGCTGCAAATGTACTCTTTAATTGGGTGTCTGCACCCAGATTGGAAAGAAAACCTACCATCAAGGAAGAAGGGGAAGTTGGCCAGCAATTACAGCAGCGGTTCTCAACCTGTGGGTCACGACCCCTTTGGCAGTCGAACGACCTTTTCACAGGGGTTGCCTAAGACCATTCTGCATACCAGATATTTACATTACGTTTCATAACAGTAGCAACATTACGGTTATGAAGTAGCAATGAAAATAATTTTATGGTTGGGTCACAACATGAAGAACTGTATTTAAAGGGCCAGAAGGTTGAGAACCACTGTAATCCAGTGGTTCTCAACTACTACTCTGCTATATCCCCAGTGCCTAACAAACTGCAGGGAATTGAGAAGGGACTCGATACATTTGTATTATGACTTAAGGAAAATATCACACTAGGTATTGGGGACTCCAAGGTGAAATAATATAGTACTTTCTGCTTTGAAGGAGCTTTTTTAAAGTCTAGAGCTAGGGGTTAGACAAGTAAAGAAATAGATGCAGTGGCCCTAGCTGATTTGGCTCAGTGGATAGAGCATCAGCCTCAGGACTGAAGGGTCCCAGGTTCAATTCCAGTCAAGGGCACATGCCCAGGTTGCGGGCTCGATCCCTAGCAGGGGGCATGCAGGAGGCAGGCCATCAGTGATTCTCCCTCATGATTGATGTTTCTATCTCTCTCCCCTCTCCCTTCCTCTCTGAAATGAATAAAAATATATTTGAAAACAGAAGAAATAGATGCAGTTAATTGCTATGTTGGGTAGAATGGCAGCCTGTGGAGGGCATAGTTTCAACAGTCACCAAGGAGAAAGTCAGCAAATCCAACTGGGACAAGAGCGGTCAGACAAGACTTCCTAGGAAGGTGATGCTCAGCCGAGTCTGGAAAGACGAGTAGATGTTTGCCTGGTGAACCAGGTGAGGAAAGCTGTGCAAGGACGAACGAAGAGCACAGACAGGAAGGCTTAGAAACAGCCTGATATATTCAGAGTAGGGCAGGCGTGGGCACATGGGCGAGAGGGAATGGCAGGAGAAGCTGGACGGAGTGGGTGGGGGCCAGATCCAGGGACTTGGTGTGTTTCCCTCTGGAAATGGCCCACTGAACAGTTTCGAGCACAGATGTTTCAGGTGGCAGGGCTGGATGGACGTAATTACATTTGCATTTTTGGAAGATTGCTTTGGGCATACTCTGTGGCAGATGAACTAGCCGTGGGGACACGATGAGCAGGGGGAAGCAAAATTTGTGCAGAAGCCTAGCTTTTCTTAGTAAACCCTCATGTTTGAAGCAAGTATCACTTTCAACAGTCCAATATCTCTCATAAATAAAGCCAGACATTTTATTTGAAATCAATTAAAGTTGCAGTTGAGTATTTTGAGACCGAGGTGAATTGATTATTTTGTCATCAGTTTTTCTTCTAGAGGCCATATTTTCCCTTCCTCTGAATCTATAAACATATTTAGAGAAGTGGGGGGTACCTTTGGGAAGGTCTCCTTCAGGTGCCTTCTGCACTTTACCTGATTGATGAGTGGGCTGGAAGGGACGAACCCCAAGGCTTCTTCCTCTTCACTGTAGGAAGAGTCTGTGGCATCCAAACCATGAAATGATGAGAACTAAGGAATCTAAGGGATTAGCAAATGTTCCATTTAACAGTGAAGAAACTGAGCTCAGAGGAGTTCAGTGGTGTGCTCAAGGTCACCCAGCCAAGTAGCAGAACAAAACCAGGGGCCAGGGCTTGGGTCCTTCCTAGTTCAAGTTTTTCCCACTAATAGAATCAGATGTCACAGCCTAACCAAGGGCTCCTCTTGCCCCTCTAGTCTTCGCTGACCCTTTCTTTCTCTCAACCAGAGCAGGTATCCTGAAAGGATGCCCTCCACTAAGGTTTCTTCCAGTTTTAAGTTTCCATGGTGTATAGGGTTTACCATGAGAGTACTTTGTGGATATTTTTCTACTAACACTTTCACACAACATCCATTCTCCCATTCATTCACTGGTTTATAATTTAATGAGAATTTTCCAGTCTTATTATCACCTTCAGCAGCCGCACTTTGAAGGTCACTCAGTCCCCCAGTCTCATGATGCCGGACATCATGGTAGCTTCAAGTTTTTGACTCACTAATAATGTGATGAAGAAACCCTCTGAATCTTGACAGGCAGCTCTCATTATTTCCTTATGGAAACCCCTCTACCAGATTCTGCCTAATAGCCATTTCACAATTACCAGGGCCAACGTAAAATTTTCTTTTAAAATATATTTTTATTGATTTCAGAGAGGAAGGGAAAAGGAGAGAGAGATAGAAACATCAATGATAAGAGAGAATTACTGCCTGCTGCATGTGCCCCCACTGAGGATTGAGCCTGCAACCCAGGCATGTGCCCTTGACCGGAATTGAACCTGGGACCCTTCACTCCAAAGGCCAAGGCTCTATCCACTGAGCCATACTGGCTAGGGCCAAACGTATAATCTTGATTTACTGCCTCCTCAACACCACGTTCGCGCATGTACACACACACACACACACACACACACACACACACACACACCCCATCTGATTTTTCTTAGTCTTACTCATCCATAAATGACACCACATTGTACCCAATTGCTTATACCAAAACCCGACTAGTTACCCTTCATATTCTTCTCCTAGTCACCCTCTTATTGTCCCCTGAGCATGTCCTGCCAGTCTACCTCCCTATGTTCCCTAATTCTGTCTACAGCACATCATCTCCAGTCTCAGACCTTGGCCCAAGCCCCCAGCCTCTCTTCTAACACCTGAGATAGCTCCTGGCTCATCTCCTTCCATCCAATCTGACCTCATATTCCTTTCTCTATAGGGCAGCCAGGATAATATAAAAATGTAAATCATTCATGTCATTCTTCCTCACACAACTCTACAATGTTTATCATAGAGAATTAAGGAAAAAAAACCAAACTAACCTGGCTCACAAGGACCCCGCCCACCCTCTGACCACATCTCCTTCTGCCCCCTCTCAGTGCATTCATTTATTCCATGACATGAAAGGGATAAGGTTACCCACTTGCAAGGTATTGGTGAGAAAAAATCCCCCAAAGATCCCTGTCTTGTGGAATTGACATTTTCACTGGACAAGACAATAAGCATAATAAATGTAAAACGTAAAAGAGGCTGTTATGGGTGGTAAGTACTTTGGGGGAAAGAAAGAATAGAATAAGGGATGGGGGAGGCAGGGTTATAGGATACAACTATGACTGTTGATCAGGTACCGTTTCAGTAAAGGCTGAGAGTCAAGGCAGAGCCTGGAGTTTCCCGGGCAGGAGGTTCAGAAGACTGGAGTAAAATCTTATTCTCATTTTTTTCTTATTTGTTGTGTCTACCATTGATCTCCCTTACCTGATACTGGCTTTTTGAGTGCAGGAATCTTTGCCTGTTTTGTTCATAGCTGTACTTCCAGGCACCTAGTAGGGTACATGGTGTATAGTAATAGCTCATTAAAAAATGAATGAGCTTTTAAACATAGACACAGAACTAAGGGAGCAGAAAAAGTCAGGTCTTAGCCTTCTTCGACCAAAGAGGGAAACTTCAGCTTCACAAGACTCCCAGTGACTGCAAAATAAAATCATACCAGATGCTTTGGAAAAGCTGAGCTGCTTCTGGAACAATGTATTGCAATTATTTTTATTCTTGCCTTATCCTACTCCACCATCTTCCTAGATAGAGATTTTCCATGGTTTAGGTTGCCTCTTACCTTGTCCCTTGCCAAGCCTGGAAGATCCTAGAAACTCTTAGGTGCTCCAAAAATATCTAGTGAATGAGATCCCCTTGCATCCGCCACCATAGAGCCAAGTTTCATATCCGTGGAAGTAATGCAAAACTGAGCTCTGAATTTGGAAAGGAAAGGATCAGCTAATTAATATGCAATGTCAGCATCCTTGTCTAGTTTCTGGTTCCAAACAGAACTGCATGTGCCTCTGCCGGTCGATTTCCTGTTTGTTATCACATTAGATGTCTTCTAAGGCAGATGGAAAATCTGAAGGACATCTCCAGCCATGAGCCTGGCATCAGTCTTTCGGATCCGTGTGGAAATTCAGAATACTTCCCATGAACATTTGCAAATTAGGATTTGTGCAATTTCTTGATTAAATTGGGAGTTCTTCAAGCTGATAATTGAGCTCCTTAAGTCTATAGTCCTTGGTCCCTGTTGACGTTAGCCCTGTTGTGGCCATCTGCCCCACTCTTTCTAGAAGTGGAAGGAAATATGGTTGGCCAGCCAAAGGTCAACTCATTCAGATACTTAGTTTTGTGACATCATCCTCCAATAGTAGGGGGACTGGAGGTACTTGACTCTCACCTGGGGTGTCAAATGGATGCCGACCCCTGAAGGTGGGCTGAGGAACATGTTTTGTGAGTAGGGCTAGGTTTGTAGGACTCTGCAGGGGAAGGAGGGAGTACAGAATAACAGAATACTCATGGCAGATCAACCTGAGGGATCCTTTTACTTGACGACTTTTGAGAAATATTTTAAGTTAAAAGATGATAGCTATAGTATGGCACATGCAAATGATAAATGGTATATACTATTTAATGGATTATTTCAACGTGTTGTTTTATTCTTATTTTTGCCACAAATAATAACTAGAAAAACACTTGATGGTAAATAACCAAAGAGGAAGAAGGCGGGATTCAAGTTTGACAACCACTCTGGGCATCGCCCAAGAAGAAAGCTTGAGACCAGAGTGGGAAGTACATCATGGATCAGGGAAACCCTGTAGAACAGGGTTTAGTCCCAATGTGGCCCTTTATTAGGTCTAGACGATTGGGAACAGCATTGATTCCCCAGAATTGGGGGACCAAGAGTCTCCCCCTCCTTCCCTTAGTTCTTTTTGTTCTTCCTCTTGATTCTTTATATCACCATCATCACAATCATGCCTGTCACCTACTATTTATAAATTGCTCCCTCTTGTGTTAGGTGCTGTGAACTACAGTTTACATAAGACCCCTGACTTTATTTCACCTGCTGGGTCCTTAGTGACAGAGGGGCTTGCAACCGAATATAGACCCCTTCCCCCCCCCGAAAAATTTCTACAATGCAACAATAAGTCCTTTGGGTCTTTCTGGTTAGCTTGAACCTCACCACAACCATATGAGGTAGATGTATTCACATCCCCATTTTCCTGAAGAGGAAGCCGAGGGTGAGAAAACTGACAGGGTTTCCCAAGGCCACCTGACCAGAATGTGTCAAGGTTGGGATTGAAGCCTAGGTCCTGAAACCCTAAAAACTATGGTTCGATTCCGGTCAGGGCACAGGCCCGGGGTTGTGGGCTTGGTCTTCAGTGTGGGGTGTGCAGGAAGACCTGACGAGGAGGCAGCTCACCTGCAAGCCAAGGAGAGGGGCTTTGGAACAAACCGGCCCTGCCGACAACGTAATCTTGAACTTCTGGCTTCTGGGACTGTGAGAAAACCAATTTCTGTGGTTCAAGCCACCCAGTCTGTAGTGGATTTTTTTCTTTTGGCAGTGCTAGCAAACAAGCAGGCTGAAGTCAGCACTTTATAAACGATGGAGCAGCAAGCAGCAGAAGGTGTCATCGTCAGGATGGCCCTGTTTCAGTCGGTGATGTGTGATTTAAAATGGGGGTCACTGTCACCAAAGGTGGCCCAACACTGGACTTGCCACCCCAAAACTCTCTCCTAATTTGGATATCATATGAATAACATGCATTATATGAATATGTTAGTAGGCATGGCCTATCAGTTACACATATTAAGTGCCTCTAATGCCAAAGGTTTACAAATGTTAACTCTCTTCTTCCTGAAACATCCCTCAAGGTCATTGTTATTCTTCCTATCTTCCAGGTGAGGTGAACCTGGTTATGTGACCTGTCCAGGGTCAAACACGGAGCATTTTTCAGGGACAGGATTCCTGCCCAGGGCAGACTGTCTCAGAACTGACTCTCTCTCCTCAGCATCCTTGTGCAGCTACCCATAATCCTCTGTCTGGTTACTTAGCACCCAAGCATTCACTTCCCCTCTGCAAAGAATCATTGATGGAAATGAGGGAGACCTTGGACTTGATAGGCTCTATGGGTACAATGGGTGTTTTATGATCTCAGAGCGCTTTGCCAGTGGCCAAGGAGCTTTTCTTCTCATCTCTAGGAGCATCAGAGCATCGGACTGCCTGTGGGGACAGGTAATGAGGACCAAAGGTCTGGCCCATCAGGACTAGGAGGAGGTGAGGAAATGGCCCGCACCCCGTGTCTGGAGACCTGGTGAATCATGTCTGCTCTCCGCAGTCAGCCCTCCCTAGCACAAGCAGGCTCCTGGCCAGGCGCTCTTGAAGGTACAAGGGCTCATTAGCAGGAAACAGTGTGGGTAATTGGAATATGTAAATGGCACGGGCAAACAGGGTGTTTTAACAATCAGCCCCAAAGAGAAGGAGCTTAATTTGAAGGAGAGAAAGGAACAGACTGCCCAGGGAGCCAATTACTGCAGCCACAGGAGGGACGCTCAGCTTAGCAGGGGACCACAGTCAGGCTGGAGGGGGGCTGGGACATTGGGTGGGTCTGTTTATGCCTCCAAAATGCCACATGACCCGTGACGCAGCCCGCCTCCTTCCAGATACCAATTCCTGGGGACTCTCCTTCCCGAATACCTTTTGTAGCCAGCACCCCCTCATCTCTAGGACCTGCCACCACTTTCCTCTGGACCTGTTTCTCAGCTGGGCTTCCGAAACAGTCTTGTAACTGCTCTCATTGATGAGTCTCTCCCACTCCCACCCTCTCTCCTGCACAGTCATCAGAAAGCCCATTCCGAAACCACCCGGGGACACATCAGTCTGTGCTTGGAGCACCCATGGTCAGTCCATTTGTAAGCCTGGTACACAGGCAGGCCTGCCCCACGTGACCCCTGCTCCATTCACGCTGGCCTCCACCTTCTGAACCTCTTGCCCTGGAAACTCCAGGCTCTGCCCTGACTCTGACTGAGCCTTTGCATGTGTGGAACCTTCCACCCAGAAGAGCATTCTCAGCAAGTAATATGACGCAGTGATTCCAAAAGCATAGACTGCCCAGTTAGATAATCTGAGTTGGACTCCTGAGATCATCATTTCTTAGAATTGTAACCTTGAGCAGGGTGCTTAACCTCTCTAAGGGTCAGTTCATCATGCTTAACACAGAGGGCAATAACCATCATGCCTATCTCAGAGCTTTGTTGCTAGGATTAAATCTATAAATATGAAGCACTTCGCCCAGTGCCAGGCATATAGTAAGCACTCAATAAATTTAAGTGATGATGGTGAGCGAGCGTCTATCATGAATGAGCCAGGTCACTGGCATGCGGTGACAATAGAGACTAGCAAATTGGTTTCGTTGTTGATCTCATCTGTTCAAGTAATGGAATCAATTACTCAATTTTCCTTTCTTTTTCCCTCCCATTTCCGAGAGAGACAGAGACAGAGAGAGAGAGAGAGGAGAGAGAGCGCGCAAATGCGTGAAACAGGCTATCAGGACTGCTCCCTGAAAAGCTGAATGAATGAATTCTTTAAATGGATGAATTGAAAATTTTACCTAATATAATCACTTAAAAGAAAAAGACAAAAATGGAATTAAGAAGCATGCAAAATAAATGAAAAGGTTAATGTAAGACTTGCAAATGCAAGGAAGGGAAGAGAAACACTCTTACTGAGCAAAGTCCTTTATTTCTTACCATCTGGAGGGGAGGGGAGTGCCATGGGCTCAGAGCTCCTCCATCCCCATCATGCCTGACTTGAGCTCCTTCCACTGTCACGTCTAGACGCCTGCAAGTAATGTGGTCAATTGCATCTCAGGCTGCAGAGCTCTACCTCAGCATGGGGCTTGGAATGGTGCTCAGACCAAGTCTGAGGCGGGGAGGGTAGAAAACACGATCCCATTTTATAGACAGGTAACTGAGGCTAGATATAACTCTAGCCAATTGTGTGAGGTCACAGAGCCAGGACTAGAATTTGGGTGGGGGTCTAACTTCCCGACCTCATCCTCTGGGTGACACAGGCAAGGGTTTCCTTCGGCCTCCCTCTTCTGGCTCATTCCCAGGAAGCCTTCTCTCCTGCAGGGGAGCAAGAATTCACCCGCCCTAACGAGTGAGATGAGGTCTGGGAAAGGCCACAAAGCGGAAGCATGGAGGGAGACAAGAGGGGAGCAAACCTGAGGATTTTTAGAGTAAAAAATACGTATAGGGGAAGGGTCCTTTCTAAACATATTTCCTTTTGGCCTAGATTATTGCAAGACCCAAATGGGAACCTGCCCCGTCTCCTCTGAAAGAACCAAGGCCATCTCGTTAGCAGCCAAGACCTGCCTCCCTGCTCCTCCCAGAGGTGGGTGTCTAACCAGGGGCACATCCCCTGTTTGATGAGAAATCAGTTTTTTTGGAATTCTGTGATGGTGAAGAAGGCATTTTAAGTCCATAGATAGTGATGTTACGGAAGCACCATGGGCAGGGGAGGCGGTCTTGGATCTAGGTGATGTGTCCATTCCTGTGAGGACAGCCCCCTGCCCCTCAACCAGGATCGGAAGGTCCAATGTAATCAACCTGCCACCAGGTGACTGGCTGGGCCCCCTGGGCAGGCGTGACACTGGGGGCTCACCTCTGGTCTCCCCTGTTTGCAGGTGAGGCATGCTGCAGGAGCTGTACCATGCCCCCTGCCTGGCCTTTGTAAATACCCAGTCGCAGAACTCTGTCTTGGTACCATGCCCAGATGGTACCTGAAGCTCTCAGGGACTTTCGACCTCATGAAAGGCTCCTTCCCATGGGACACAGGGCATTTGATTTCCTTTCTCTAAAGTGCTATGATATCATAGTCCACCAAACGGCACTCAGAGTGTACCAGCTTGTCACGACAACTCCAAACCCCCGTCTGAACAACTCTGTCTATTGGTTTATAAAACCACTGAAGCAAATCAGCTTGCAAGCAACCCTGGCAGTTCCCCTCTCACTGGGTCTTACTGAGTCAGGGCTATGAATCTGATACTGACTTCGCCTCACACTTTATGGGAGGCATGAAAACAGCCCCTGCACTTGATCTTAAAACATTCATATTTGACAGTTGGTGGCTCTTGTCACAATAGAAGCCTCTTCATGTGCCCAAGGGGCCACACTGCCATTTTGGAAATCTGAACTTTTGATTCATTGCACAGTAATGAATTCGCCCGTCTTTCTACATGGTCCTTGACTACTAGTCTCCGATGCTTACCTAGTGAGGCTTTTTAAGTTCTGTCAGAATGTTTTTGTCACCATGTTCCTGAAGTTGCAAGGATTACTAAAACTCCCTAAGAATAAAGACTTCGACCACAACAAAAATCTCATACACAAACATAAAGTGGATGTTCCCTTGTGCACCAGCCAGTGTTCTGGGGGGTTTTATACCCTGCATTCATTTCTTCTTCCTTTGTTCATGCTGTGATGGGGCCTGAAAGCCTACTATGTACCAGGCATCCTTCTAGGCTGCAGGGAGAGGCTGCCGCGTCCCTGCTCTGGTTTAGTGGGGAAATAGGAACAAGTGAACAGAATGATAAATCTACTGAATAAGTAAACCAGGAGTGGGAGGAGGGGAAGGGACTTTGGAAAAGGAGCTCACATATGAAGGGCAGACTTGCTTCCTAGGGAGCTGGGATTGGGCTGGGACAGGAAGCACACGTGTGTGTGGGCGTCTTGGGGGTGGAAGACTAACTAAAGTTCAGGGGCATGCACTGGGGTGCCCAGCTTCCATTGGGAGCTTTTCAAACCCCCGTGATTCCCTTTCTCTGGGCTTTTGCTCTCTTCTGGACTTTGCACCGACTATGCTCCAGCTCATTGCTGAACGATAATCTATATATATAAAAGGCTAATATGCTAAGTGTCCAACCGTCCAACTGGTCGCTATGCTGCGTACTGATCACCAGGGGGCAGACGCTCAACGCAGGAGCTGCCATGATGTGCACTGGCCATTTACAGAGAAATGGCACTGCAGACCTGGTGCCCACAAAGTAATACTCAGCTTCCCCCAAGGGGGACACAGGCCCCGCCTCCACCCGGGAACAACAGCCCACCAAATCGCAGCCAATGCTGCTGAGATCCCATGGCGCAAAATGCGGCCCACAGCCCAGCCCAGCTCGGAAACTGTGGCTGTGGGCGCCGGGTAATGACATTACGTAGCAACATCGACTTTCTCTCCCCAGTGACAACTAGCCTCCTTGCAGTTTTTGAAAATCACTTCAGGTTTTCTCACTGTGCAGAATATAGTCAAACATTGCTGCTGTTAAATATTTTACCCTTTGTTCCCCCTTATGTCATCTACAATAATAATCTGCTTTGTGTTGATATTTACTGCTGTGTTGCTGACAATTACCTGAAAGAGAAGTTGGGCTGCTTCACTGGGCTGGAAAAAGTTTAGCTAAATCAGAAAGCAGGTCTGTCTAAGCAAGTTTATTCTGTATCTATAAAAGGCCAAGCTGACTGGTGCATGCCTAATACATATAAAGCTCTCACTGGTGCCAGTCGCACGTGTGTGTTTCAATCTGTCATTGTCGATCATGAATTTGGTTGACACTTTTATTATAGAGAAAGGGTGAATAGAGATATTAAAATATTTCTTCTAATTAATTTCCTTTCAATGTGCATGAATTCATGCACCGGGCCACTACTCTATTCAGAAACGTTTATAGGGTCCTACTGCATGTGGAGCATCGTGCTGTTTATTGCCTGTAATCCTCCCAAAATCCACGGAGCAGCCCGCTGACCAATGGATAACCTTTCTCTGTCGGGTTGTTATGACTCTCCTTATTTTATTAAGTTCTCAGACACTTTCTGGGCAAGCTCTTCTGTTGCATCAAGCAATTTATTTTGGGGCCAATATGACCCTGTTTTAATGATTTTAGCCTTGTAGTATAGTTTAACTTCTTTTTTAGAATTTTATTTTTTATTGACTCCAGAGAGGAAGGGGGAGTAGCAGGTGAGAGATAGAAACATCAGTGATGAGAGAGAATCATTGTTCGGCTGCCTCCTGCACGCCCCACACTGGGGATTGAGCCTACAACCCGGGCATGTGCCCTGACCAGGAATCCAACCATGACCTCCTGGTTCATAGTTTGATGCTCAACCACTGAGCCACACCAGCTGGGCAAGCTCCCTTCTTGAAACTCCCCCTTTCTTGGTTCTGAACTTGCTGAGTTTCTCCCCTCCGACACACTTACACTTTCCCCTTCCCTCCCCATCTCCTCTTCCCTCCTCCCTTCTCCTTCCCTTCTCTCCTTTACCCTCCTTAGCCAACTTCTCCAGGCAAATCCAGGCCCTCTGACCACTCCTTTCTTACGTGCTAGGATAGATTCTTGGCTTAGCCCTGCCCTCCTCTCTGCCCAGGCTTCAGACAGAAGGGGAGAGGGTAGGAATAAAGGCATCCCTGTGCTGCAGGAATGGAGGGTTTCTCTAACCATCTGGGTGCCATGGTGGGAGGGAGGGAGAATTAGGCCCAACTGCAGGACCCTCAAGTCCCCTGCTTGTGGTTTACAAGATCCAGCCCAGATGCCCTGTGGCCCCACTCTCCTCTGCTCTCCGCTCTGCCATAAACTCAAGGGACACCTCACTCACTCTGTGCTTGTCCTCTGGCCTCCAGGAGGGCTCTTCTGGACATTCACATCCCTGATCCAGCTTGTCATTTAGGCCGTCCCTTAAAATGTCACCTCTGCCATGAGGCCTTCTGAGGATGACAGGTCCATATAAAGAAGCTCCCATGACACCCTGTTTTATTCCCTCATACCATTTGTCCACAGTGGCAATCATAAGGCTTCTATTTGTTTTTCTGATCCTGCTTCCACCTTTCATTGGGCTACATGCGGTGTCCACGCAGGAACCTCCCAGAGCCTGGTCAGGGAACATTGCCCCGCTGGGTAGAAGCTTGCTCCTCAGGGCTTAGTCATTGATTCTATGAATGAGAACAGAAACTCAGGCACGACAGGGAAGGATGGCCAGGAGCATGAGTTAAGAGCAAAGCGAGAAGCCAGGATTTGGATTCCGTGCTCTGCCCAAGTCCCCAGCCCTCGGTTCGCCCAGGCTGACGGAGGCGGGGCTGGCCCAGGGCCCAGGGAGGCAAGCGCCCGCCGTCCACCGAACCCAAGGGAACTGGGAGCAAGTCACTACCACCAAGTGGGGAGCTTCACAGGGCTCTCGGCCTGGGCCAACCCAGCAACTTGGATTTTACTTAGGAAGCGCAGACACTGGGTCGGGAGGGGGGGCAGGAGAAGCAGAGGGAGACCCCACTCCCGGCTCCCTCCCCTTTGCCCCCCACCTCCGCTCAGCCCGGGGA